>NC_069500.1:688053991-688343991 GCF_027579735.1 Bombina bombina | reverse complement strand
CCGCAACCTACCTACACTTATTAACCCCTAATCTGCCACCGCCAAAGTCGCCCCCACTATATTAAATTTATTAACCCCTAAATCTAAGTCTAACCCTAACACCGCCCTAACTTAAATATAATTTAAATAAATCTAAATAAAATAACTATCATTAACTAAATTATTCCTATTTAAAATTAAATACTTACCTATAAAATAAACCCTAAGATAGCTACAATATAACTAATAGTTACATTGTATCTAGCATAGGGTTTATTTTTATTTCACAGGCAACTTTGTATTTATTTTAACTAGGTACAATAGTTATTAAATAGTTATTTAAAGTTAATAACTTTAATATAGTTGCGGCGACGTTGGGGGCTGCAGATTAGGGGTTAATAAATGTAGGTAGGTGTCGGCGATGTTAGGGACGGCAGATTAGGGGTTAATAAAATTAAACTAGTGTTTGCGATGCGGGAGGGCGGCGGTTTAGGGGTTAATATATTTTTTATAGTGACGGCGATGTCTGGTTCTGCAGATTAGGGGTTAAACATTTTTATTTAGTGTTTGCGATGTGGGGAGGCCTTGGCTTAGGGGTTAATAGGTAGTTTATGGGTGTTAGTGTACTTTTTAGCACTTTAGTTAAGAGTTTTATGTTACGGCATTAGGCCATAAAACTCTTAACCACTGACTTTTAAATGCGGTATCAGTCTTGACAGGAGAGGGTCTACCGCTCACTTTTTGTCAGACTCGTAATACCGGCATTAGGCAAGTCCCATAGAAAATATAGAATACGCAATTGACCTAAGTGGATTTGCGGTATTTTTGCGTCTGACCAAAAAAGTGAGCGGTGAGCCTGTCATTTCAAGACTACTAATACCAGCGTTAGGAAAAAAGCAGCGTTAGGACCTCTTAACGCTGCTTTTTAACCCTAACGCACAACTCGTAATCTAGGTGAGAGTTTGCTACCATTGGCGGTTTTAGGTATCCCCGGTAGTTCTTGGAACTTATCCGGACCCACGGACACATTAGGACAACTGTATATGACTTAAATTGCCAATAGTGATATTATAGATGATATAATACAACCGTATTTTATTGTTGTATTTGTAGGAAAATGCTCGTATTGCCATTCTGGAATCTGGGAGTTTAAGGATTCAGAAAGTGCAAAGAGAAGATGTTGGTCAGTATCGATGTGTAGCTAAAAACAGCCTGGGAACGGCATATTCCAAACCTGCAAAGCTAGAAGTTGAAGGTAGGATTCATCTTGTAGTGAATTGTTTGTGCAAACCATTAATTAAAATCTTAGTATTAAATATAGAAAAGATTACAAAATTATATAAGTGGTTAGCAAATGTCATCCCATACAAATCAGTGTTAACTGGATATATTAAAAGGACTTGAAAACCATTTGTTTTTCGTGATTTAGATAGAGCATACCATTTTAAACAACTTTCTAATTTACTTCTATTATCACATTTTCTTCATTCTCTTTGGTATCTTTTGTTGAAAAGCAGAGATGTAAGCTTAGGAGTGTTCATATGTCTGGAGCACTAAATGGCAACAGTGTTGCAAAAATATTATTCATTTGCCAGAACAATGGATAGCTGCACTATTTCCACCCATATAGTGCCATGGAAGCTTTTTTTAAAAATTGTATGCGCTGTCTGAAGCACAAATGAAATTTTTTGGGTTTCAGATATCTTTAAAATATCTGAATATCAATATGGTAGCTAGGACAGAAACCCTATATTTATTAAAAAAACAAATAAACACATATTTATATTAAAAGCACTAATCACTAAGGGCCCTAATTGTCTCTGGGATGGTGAGAGTCTATAAGAATGATTGTCAGTACTTCTATTATCCTGGTGGAATTATCTAAAGCCACTTTTTACCCTGAAAACAGGCTGTATTGCTAAGGGGCGTATACTGCATTTTCATATGGGAAGGAGATGCATACAGTACATTACTAAAGTGCACAATAAAAATCATAATTTAAAAATCATACACAATGAATACTTAATCCATTTGCACAAAATAGTATTGTTAAGGTGCATCAAAAATCATAACAAAATTGTTCACCAAAAAAGGTATTTTACCAAAAAACTAAAATTTGTATGTAAATTATACGGAAATAAATCAAATTAAATATGCACAGCTTAATAGTAATTTAAGTAGACTACATGTGCAAAAATCACACAGAAATTCATACTTTTACAAAAGACAAACAGCTAGATTACAAGTTTGATGCTATGAGTGAAAATGCAGCGTTATGCTTCATAATGCTGCTTTTTCCCTAACGCCGCTATTACGAGTCTTGTAGGTATAGGTGTAGCGCACACCTTTTTGGCCGTCACGCAACGTCAGTACCGCACTTTTAAAAAGTCCTTTTTCAATGGGACTTCCATAGTGCCGGTATTACGAGTTTGGCTAGCAAGCCAAAAACATAATTTATGTAAGAACTTACCTGATACATTCATTTCTTTCATATTGGCAAGAGTCCATGATCTAGTGACATATGGGATATACATTCCTACCAGGAGGGGCAAAGTTTCCCAAACCTCAAAATGCCTATAAATACACCCCCCACCACACCCACAATTCAGTTTAACGAATAGCCAAGAAGTGGGGTGATAAGAAAGGAACGAAAGCATCAACAAGGAATTGGAATAATTGTGCTTTATACAAAAAAATCATAACCACCACAAAAGGGTGGGCCTCATGGACTCTTGCCAATATGAAAGAAATTAATTTATCAGGTAAGTTCTTAAATAAATTATGTTTTCTTTCATGTAATTGGCAAGAGTCCATGAGCTAGTGATGTATGGGATAGCAAATACCCAAGATGTGGAACTCCACGCAAGAGTCACTAGAGAGGGAGGGATAAAAATAAAGACAGCCAATTCCACTGAAAAAAGAATCCACAACCCAAATCAAAAAGTTTTAATCTTTATATTGAAGAAAAACTGAAATTAAAAAGCAAAAGAATCAAACTGAAACAGCTTCCTGAAGAACTTTTCTACCAAAAACTGCTTCTGAAGAAGAGAAAACATCAAAATGGTAGAATTTAGTAAAAGTATGCAAAAAAGACCAAGTTGCTGCTTTGCAAATCTGATCAACAGAAGCTTCATTCTTAAAAGCCCAGGAAGTAGAAACTGACCTAGTAGAATGAGCCGTAATCCTCTGAGACGGGCATTTACCCGACTCCAAATAAGCATGATGAATCAAAAGCTTTAACCAAGACGCCAAAGAAATGGCAGAAGCCTTCTGACCTTTCCTAGAACCAGAAAAGATAACAAATAGACTAGAAGTCTTTCTGAAATCTTTAGTAGCTTCAACATAATATTTCAAAGCTCTAACCACGTCCAAAGAATGTAAAGATCTTTCCAAAGAATTCTTAGGATTAGGACATAACGAAGGGACAACAATTTCTCTACTAATGTTGTTGGAATTCACAACTTTAGGTAAAAATTTAAATGAAGTCCGCAAAACCGCCTTATCCTGATGAAAAATCAGAAAAGGAGACTCACAAGAAAGAGCAGATAATTCAGAAACTCTTCTAGCAGAAGAGATGGCCAAAAGAAACAATACTTTCCAAGAAAGTAATTTAATGTACAGAGAATGCATAGGCTCAAACGGAGGAGCCTGTAAAGCCCTCAAAACCAAATTAAGACTCCAAGGGGGAGAAATTGGCTTAATGACAGGCTTGATATGAACCAAAGCCTGTACAAAACAATGAATGTCAGGAAGATTAGCATTTTTTCTGTGAAACAGAACAGAAAGAGCAGAGATTTGTCCTTTCAAGGAACTTGCAGACAAACCCCTATCCAAGCCTTTACAAAACAATGATTGTCAGGAAGATTAGCAATTTTTCTGTGAAACAGAACAGAAAGAGCAGAGATTTGTCCTTTCAAGGAACTTGCAGACAAACCCCTATCCAAACCATCCTGAAGAAACTGTAAAATTCTAGGAATTCTAAAAGAATGCCAAGAGAATTTATGAGAAGAACACCATGAAATGTAAGTCTTCCAAACTCGGTAATAAATCTTTCTAGACACAGATTTGCGAGCCTGCAACATAGTATTAATCACTGAGTCAGAGAAACCTCTATGACTAAGCACTAAACGTTCAATCTCCACACCTTCAAATTTAATGATTTGAGATCCTGATGGAAAAATGGACCTTGAGATAGAAAGTCTGGCCTTAACGGAAGTGGCCAAGGTTGGCAACTGGACATCCGAACAAGATCCACATACCAAAACCTGTGTGGCCATGCTGGAGCCACCAGCAGTACAAATGAACGCTCCATTATGATTTTGGAAATCACTCTTGGAAGAAGAACTAGAGGAGGAAAGATATAAGCAGGTTGATGATTCCAAGCAAGTGACAACGCATCCACTGCTTCCGGTTGAGGATCACTGGACCTGGACAGATACCTGGGAAGTTTCCTGTTTAGATGAGAAGCCATCAGATCTATTTCTGGAAGCCCCCACATCTGAACAATCTGAAGAAACACATCTGGGTGAAGAGACCATTCTCCCGGATGTAAAGTCTGGCGACTGAGATAATCCGCTTCCCAATTGTCTATACCTGGGATATGGACCACAGAGATTAGACAAGAGCTGGATCCGCCCATGCAAGTATCCGAGATACTTCTTTCATAGCTTGAGGACTGTGAGTCCCCTTGATGATTGACATATGCCACGGTTGTGACATTGTCTGTCTGAAAACAAATAAACGGTTCTCTCTTCAGAAGAGGCCAAAACTGAAGAGCTCTGAGAATCGCACGGAGTTCCAAAATATTGATTGGTAATCTCGCCTCTTGAGATTTCCAAACCCCCTGCGCTGTCAGAGATCCCCAGACAGCTCCCCAACCTGAAAGACTTGCATCTGTTGAAATCACAGTCCAGGTTGGACGAACAAAAGAGGCCCCCTGGACCAAACGGTGGTGATCTAACCACCAAGTCAGAGATAGTCGAATATTGGGATTTAAGGATATTAATTGTGATATCTTTGTATAATCCCTGCACCATTGGTTCAGCATACAAAGCTGAAGAGGTCTCATGTGAAAACGAGCAAAGGGGATCGCGTCCGATGCTGCAGTCATGAGACCTAAAACCTCCATGCACATAGCTACTGAAGGGAATGACTGAGACTGAAGGTTCCGACAAGCTGAAACCAATTTCAGACGTCTTTTGTCTGTTAGAGACAAAGTCATGGATACTGAATCTATTTGGAATTCTAAAAAGATTACCCTTGTCTGAGTAATCAAGGAACTTTTTGGTAAATTGATCCGCCAACCATGTCTTTGAAGAAACAACACTAGTTGATTCGTGTGAGATTCTGCAGAATGTAAAGACTGAGCAAGTACCAAGATATTGTCCAAATAAGGAAAAACAGCAATACCCCGCTCTCTGATTACAGAGAGTAGGGCACTGAGAAAAAATCCTTGGAGCTGTTACTAGGCCAAAAGGAAGAGCAACAAATTGGTAATGCTTGTCTAGAAAAGAGAATCTCAGGAACTGATAATGATCTGGATGAATCGGAATATGAAGATAAGCATCCTGTAAGTCTATTGTGGACATATATGCTGAACAAAAGGCAGAATAGTCACCATTTTAAATGTTGGTATTCTTACATAACGATTCAAAATTTTTAGATCCAGAACTGGTCTGAAAGAATTCTCTTTCTTTGGAAAAATGAACAGATTTGAATAAAACCCCAGACCCCGTTCCAGATATGGAACTGGCACAATTACCCCGGATAACTCCAGGTCTGAAACACACTTCAGGAAAGCCTGAGCCTTTACTGGGTTCACTGGAATGCGTGAGAGAAAGAAACTTCTCACAGGCGGTCTTACCATGAAATCTTTTCTGTACCCTTGAGAAACAATGTTCTGAATCCAATGATTTTGGATTGAATTGATCCAAACATCCTTGAAAAATTGAAGTCTGCCCCCTACCAGCTGCGCTGGAATGAGGGCCGCACCTTCATGTGGACTTGGGGGCTGGTTTTGATTTTCTAAAAGGCTTGGATTTATTCCAGACTGGAGAAGGCTTCCAATTGGAAACCGTTCCTTTAGGGGAAGGGTCAGGTTTCTGTTCCTTATTCTGACGAAAGGAACGAAAACAGTTAGCAGCCCTAAATTTACCCTTAGATTTTTTATCCTGAGGCAAAAAGGCTCCCTTCCCCCAGTGACAGTTGCAATTATAGAATCCAACTGAGAACCAAATAATTTATTACCTTGGAAAGATAGAGATAGCAATGTTGACTTAGAAGTCATATCCGCATTCCAAGATTTAAGCCATAAAGCTCTTCTAGCTGAAATAGCTAAAGACATATACTTGACATCAATTCTAATGATATCAAAAATGGCATCACAAATGAAATTATTAGCATGTTGAATTAGCTTAACAATACTATACACATTAGGATCTGGTACTTGTTGTGCTAAAGTTTCCAACCAAAAAGTTGAAGCTGCAGCAACATCAGCCAAAGAAATAGCAGGCCTAAGAAGATGACCTGAACATAAATAAGCCTTCCTTAGATAAGATTCAAGCTTCCTATCTAAAGGATCTTTAAAAGAAGTACTATCCACCGTAGGAATAGTAGTACGCTTAGCAAGAGTAAAGATAGCCCCATAAACTTTGGGGATCTTTTCCCAAAACTCCAATCTATCAGTCGGCAAAGGGTACAGTCTCTTAAACCTTAAAGAAGGAGTAAAAGAAGTACCCAGACTATTCCATTCCCTAGAAATTACCTCTGAAATAGCATCAGGAACTGGAAAAACCTCTGGAATAACTACATGAGGTTTAAAAACCGAATTTAAATGTTTACTGGTTTTAATATCAAGAGGACTAGTATCCTCCATATCTAATGCAATCAACACCTCTTTTAATAAAGAACGAATATACTCCATTTAAAATAAATATGAAGTTTTGTCAGTGTCAATATCTGAGGCAGAATCTTCTGAACCAGATAGATCCTCATCAGAGATAGATAAATCAGAATGCTGTCGGTCATTTAAAAATTAATCGAATTTATGAGAAGTTTTAAAAGATCTTTTACATTTATTAGAAGGTGGTATAACAGACAGGGCCTTCTGAATAGAATTAGAAACAAATTCTCTCACATTAACAGGAATATCCTGAACATTAGATGATGAAGGAACAACAACAGGTAATGGATTATTACTAATGGAAATATTGTCTGCGTTTGAAAGTTTATCATGACAACTAACACAAACTACAGCCGGAGGAACAGTTACCACAAGTTTACAACATATGCACTTAGCTTTGGTAGAACCGACTTCAGGCAGCATCATTCCAGAAGTAGATTCTGATACAGGGTCAGATTGGGACATCTTGCAATATGTAATAGAAAATAGAACATATAAAGCAAAATTATCAATTTCCTTACATGACAGTTTCAGGAATGGGAAAAAATGCAAACAGAATAAGCCTCTGGAAACCAGAAGCAAAAATACATGAAGACTTAAATAATGTCAAAAGTCTGGCGCCAAGTATGATGCCCACAACTGACAAAATATTTTTTGGCGGCAAAAATGTCTGCAACAAACACGAGCGTCATAGATGACGCAACTATGTGAAATTTTTCGGCGCCAAGTAAGACGCTGGAAATGACGAAAATATGTCAACAAACGTAATTCTCAAGCCAAAAAAGTCTCGCGCCAAAAATGACGCAATAAATTATAGCATTTTGCGCACTCGAAAGCCTAACAGCCCGCAATTTGGAAAAAAAGTCAATTTTGAAAAATTTCAGGTAAGAATTTTTTTTTTTTTTTTAATATGTGCATTTCCCAAAATGAAACTGACAGTCTGTAAAAAAGAAAATATACTGATAAACCTGAATCATGGCAAATATAAGTACAAACATTATATTTAGAACTTTACATTTAAAGTGCCAAACCATAGCTAAGAGTGTCTTAAATAAAGGAAAACATACTTACCAAAAGACACTCATCTACATAAAGTAGATAGCCAAACCAGTACTGAAACGAGAATCAGCAGAGGTAATGGTATTATAAGAGTATATCGTCGATCTGAAAAGGGAGGTAGGAGATGAATCTTTACGACCGATAACAGAGAACCTATGAAATAGATCCCCGTTAGGATGACCATTGTATTCAATAGGTAATACTCCCTTCACATCTCTCTGTCATTCACTGCACTCTGAGAGGAACCGGGCTTCAGCATGCTGAGAAGCGCATATCAACTTAGAAATCTAGCACAAACTTACTTCACCACCTCCATAGGAGGCAAATTGTGGGTGTGGTGGGGGGTGTATTTATAGGCATTTTGAGGTTTGGGAAACTTTGCCCCTCCTGGTAGGAATGTATATCCCATACGTTACTCGCTCATGGACTCTTGCCAATTACATGAAAGAAAAGTAAGCGGTACACCCTATACTGACAAGATCCGTACCGCCATTTAAAGTCAGTAGTTATGAGTTTTAAGTTACAAAGCTGTAGCATAAAACTCATAACTAAAGTGTTAAAAATTACACTAACACCCATAAACTACCTATTAACCCCTAAACCGAGGCCCTCCCGCATAGAAAACACTATAATAAGTTTATTAACCCCTAATCTGCCGCTCCAGACATCGCCGCCACAAATTTTTTTAATTAACCCCTATACCACCGCTCCTCGACATCGTCGCCATTATACTAAAATAAATTATTAACCCCTAAACCCCTGACCTCCCACATCACTAACTCTACATAAATATATTAACCCCTAAACCTAACCCTAACATAATCCTAAACCTAACCCTAACACCCCCAAACTTAAATATAATTAAAATAAAATCTAAATAAACCTTACAATTATTACCTGAATAATTCATATTTAAAACTAAATACAAACTTACCTGTTAAAAAGAAACCTCAGCTAGCTACACTATAACTAATAGCTATATTGTAGCTATCTTAGGTTTTATTTTTATTTTACAGGTAAGTTTGTATTTATTTTAACTAGGTAGACTAGTTAGTAAAAAGTTATTAACTATTTACTAACTACCCAGTTAAAATAAATACAAAGTTACCTGTAAAATAAAACCTAACCTGCCTTACACTAAAAACTAACATTACAATAAAATAAAATAAAATTATTAAAATACAATTTTCTAAATTACAAAAAATAAACACTAAATTACAAAAAATAAAAAACACATTATCAAAAATAAAAATGAATTACTCCTAATCTAATAGCCTTATCAAAATAAAAAAGCCCCCCAAAATAAAAAAACCCTAGCCTACACTAAATTGCCAATAGCCCTTAAAAGGGCCTTTTGCGGGGCATTGCCCCAAAGAAATCAGCTCTTTTACCTGTAAAAAAATAAAAATACAAACACCCCCCAACAGTTAAACCCACCACCCAACCAACCAACCCTCCCAAATAAACCTAAGCTAACTATTGCCATGAAAAGGGCATTTGGATGGGCATTGCCCTTAAAAGGGCATTTAGCTCTTTTACATTGCCCAAACCCTAAGCTAAAGAAAAAAAAAACTTAAAAAAACCTAACACTAACCCCAGACGATCCACTTACAGTTTTCGAAGTCTGGACATCCATCCTCATCCAGCCGGGGAAGTCATCATCCAGGCGGAAAGAAGTCTTCATCCGGGCAGCCTCTTCCATCTTCATCCAGCCAGCAAAGTCCTCATCCAGACAGCAAGAAGTCTTCATCCAGACTGCATCTTTTATCTTCCTCCATCCGGCGCGGAGCGAGTCCATTTTCAAGACATCCGGCGCGGAGCATCCTCTTCTTACGATGGTCGCTGTAAAATGAAGTTTCCCTTTAAGTGACGTCATCCAAGATGGCGTCCCTTACATTCCTATTGGCTGAAAGATTTCTATCAGCCAATAGGAATTAAAGGTGAAAAAATCCTATTGGCTGTTGCAATCAGCCAATAGGATTGAGCTTTCATCCTATTGACTAATCCAATCAAACAATAGGATTGAGCTCTCATTCTATTGGCTGTTCCAATCAGCTAATCTTGGAGGCCAGAGATTTAGGGGTTAATAACTTTAGTATAGTGGCGGCAACATTGGGGGCAGCAGATTAGGGGTTAATAACTTTAATGTATGTGGCGGCGATGTTAAGGGTGGCAGATTAGAGGTTAATATTTTTATTTAGGTGGCGGCGATGTTAAGGGCGGTAGATTAGAAGTTAATAACATTATATAGGTGGCGGCGATGTCAGGGGCGGCAGATTAGGGGTGTTTAGACGTGGTTTTTATGTTAGGGTGTAAGGTTTAAACATAACTTTTTCTTTCCTCATAGACATCAATGGGGCTGCGCTATGGAGCTTTTGTTTCCGCAATCGCAAGTGTTAGGCTTTTTTTTGCCGGCTCTCCCCAATGATGTCTATGGGGAAATCATGCATGAGCACGTCAAAGCAGCGCTTGATTTCAGTGCGGTATGGAGCTCAACGCAATCATGTCGCCCGCGCAAGCCTGCTTTTTTAAAGCCTGTAATAGCAGGCGCTATAGGGAGGTGAAATAATGGCGAAAATGTTGCGGTCGTTAATTTCCCTATAGCGCTCAAAACTCATAATCTATCTGAAAGTGTAATTTCTTTTTTTATTGTAAAATGGTCAGAACATGGGTGTATGAACTGGTCTCTCAAATCCAAGCATAATTAGCTAAACATTTCCGCCTCACTGTTTTTTTTTGTTTTGTTTTTAAATATTTTTATTGAGGTGATAAACAGGTTCTGAAAATATACGTATCAGACAATCAACAATTTGTTACAGGTCGCTTCACTGTTTTGATTTGTATTAGTCATAACATTAAAGTTTATACATATGCTGGGCTCTCCCTGTGTACTACATTGCAAGCTTTTACATAGCAGAGAGCCCTCTTTAATTCATTGCTCCATAACTGCTGCTCCATAACTAATCCGCTACCTATGAGGCTGCGGTCTTCAATCCGCCCGATCCTATTTGATAGGGCTGATTGACACCCCCCCGATTGGCTGCGAATCTGCAGGGGAATTGCACAAGCAGTTCTGGTGAACTGCTTGTGCAATGATAAATGCAGACAGCGTATGCTGGCGGCATTCAGCGATGTCTGTCGTACATGATACGCTACAGCGTATCATTTCGGACAGACATTGATAAATTGGCCTCTATGAGAAATAGTTTGCCACTCACAGGGACAGACCATTGTCTTTGATTATTGAACCAAGACTGTCCCTGAGAGGATAATTGTAGTTTTTCTTTTTTGTGATGGGCGAACTTTCAATTATCAGACCCTAAATATATATATATATATATATCCTATATAATAAAAGGCCAAGTGTGTTTGTCCGAAGCTGTCATGCGCAGTAGACAGCACAGCACGAGGACAAACACACCTGGCCTTTGAGAGTCCCTAAATCTCTGCTCTGCAGTGCGAGCAGAAGTGTGCGTGACCGAGCGTGGCCGGGGGCGTGGCTGAGCGCGAGGGCCGCGAGGGGGCATGGCCATGCGTGAAGGGGCGGGGCCAGACGGGCCGTGAAAGGCTGTGCAGTTTGAGAGCTCAAAACAGCTCAAAAGAGGGGGTAGGGAAAAGATAAGAAAGGTGAGAGAGAGATCAAGAGGGGAGAGAGAGATCAAGAGGGGAGATAAAAAGAGCACAAGAGAGGGAGCAAAGGAGAGGGGGAGAGACAGCAAAAGAGAGTGGAGGGAGAGCAAAAGAAAGGGGACAGAGAGATCAAAAGAAAGGGGGGGAAGAGAAAGAGAGAGGGGGGGAGGAGAGAGAGAGAGGGGAAGAGAGAGAGAGGGGGGGGAGAGAGAGAGGGGGAGGAGGAGAGAGAGAGAGAGAGAGAGAGAGAGGGGGAGGAGGAGAGAGAGAGAGGGGGAGGAGGAGAGAGAGAGAGGGGGAGGAGGAGAGAGAGAAAGAGAGAGGCGAGGGAGAGAGAGAGGGGAGGGAGAGAGGGAGAGAGGGGGAGGGGGAGAGAGAGAGAGGGGGGGGGAGGGGGAGAGAGAGAGAGGGGGGAGGGGGGGTGAGAGAGAGAGGGGAGGGAGAGAGAGAGGGGAGGGAGAGAGAGAGGGGAGGAAGAGAGAGGGGAGGGGGAGAGAGAGAGGGGGGAGGGGGAGTGAGAGAGGGGAGGGGGAGAGAGAGAGGGGAGGGAGAGAGAGAGGGGAGGGGGAGAGAGAGAGGGGAGGGAGAGAGAGATGGGGGAGGGAGAGAGAGAGAGGGGAGGGAGAGAGAGAGAGGAGGGAGAGAGAGAGGGGAGGGAGAGAGAGAGGGGGGAGGAGGAGAGAGAGAGAGAGAGAGGGGAGGGAGAGAGAGAGGGGAGGGAGAGAGAGAGGGGGGGAGGGGGAGAGAGAGAGGGGGGGAGGGGGAGTGAGAGAGAGAGGGGAGGGAGAGTGAGAGAGAGAGGGGAGGGAGAGAGAGAGAGAGGGGAGGGAGAGAGAGAGAGGAGGGGGAGAGTGAGAGGGGAGGGAGAGAGAGAGGGAGAGAGAGAGAGGGGAGGGAGAGAGAGAGAGAGAGAGGGGAGGGGGAGAGAGAGAGGGGAGGGAGAGATAGAGGGGAGGGGGAGAGAGAGGGGAGGGGGAGTGAGAGAGAGAGGGGAGGGGGAGTGAGAGAGAGGGGAGGGGGAGGGAGAGAGAGAGAGGGGAGGGGGAGTGAGAGAGAGAGAGGGGAGGGGGAGTGAGAGAGAGAGGGGAGAGAGAGGGGAGGTAGAGAGAGAGGCGAGGGAGAGAGAGAGAGAGAGAGGGTAGGGGGAGGAGAGAGAGGGGGAGAGAGAGAGGGGGGAGATAGAGAGGGGGAGAGAGAGAGGGGAGAGAGAGGAGAGAGAGGGGGGAGAGAGAGAGAGGGGAGAAAGAGAGAGAGGGGGAGAGAGAGAGAGGGGGAGAGAGAGAGAGGGGGGAGAGAGAGAGATAGAGGGGAGAGAGAGAGAGATAGAGGGGAGAGAGAGAGATAGAGGGGAGAGAGAGATAGAGGGGAGAGAGAGAGAGAGAGAGAGAGGGGGAGAGAGAGAGAGAGAGAGAGAGAGGGGAGAGAGAGAGGGGGAGAGAGACAGAGGAGAGAGAGAGAGCACAAAAGAGAAGAGGGAGAGAGAGCGCAAAAGAGAGGGGTGAGAGATCGCAAAAGAGAGGGGTGAGAGAGAGCACAAAAGAGAGGGGGAGAGAGAGAGCAAAAGAGAGGGGGAGAGAGAGAGTGCAAAAGAGGGGGGAGAGAGAGAGCGCAAAAGAGGGGGGGAGAGAGAGAGCGCAAAAGAGGGGGGAGAGAGAGAGCACAAAAGAGAGGGGGGAGAGAGAGAGCGCAAAAGAGAGTGGGGAGAGAGAGAGCGCAAAAGAGAGGGGGGAGAGAGAGAGCGCAAAAGAGAGGGGGGAGAGAGAGAGCGCAAAAGAGAGGGGGAAGAGAGAGAGCGCAAAAGAGAGGGGGAGAGAGAGAGCGCAAAAGAGAGGGGGGAGAGAGAGAGAGCGCAAAAGAGAGGGGGGGGAGAGAGAGCGCAAAAGAGAGGAGGGAGAAAGAGAGCGCAAAAGAGAGGGGGGAGAGAGAGAGCGCAAAAGAGAGGGGGGAGAGAGAGAGCTCAAAAGAGAAGGGGAGAGAGAGAGCGCAAAAGAGAGGGGAGAGAGAGAGCGCAAAAGAGAGGGGGGAGAGAGAGAGCGCAAAAGAGAGGGGGGAGAGAGAGAGCTCAAAAGAGAGGGGGGTAGAGAGATCTCAAAAGAGAGGGGGAGAGAGAGCAAAAGAGAGGGGCAGGGAGAGAGCGCAAGGGGTGGGACCGCTGTACCCTGCAAAAAATGGCCTGTGTGAACGGGCTTTAGGACTAGTATATATATATAATTTTATTTATTTAATAATATATCCTTGAAAACTCAAGGGAGATGAGTACTGATTCATAGGTTTTGAATGACTTATTTTCTCGCTACAACAGTCAAAAAACGAGGATGCCCCAAAAGTAACAATAAGAAAAAAAAACATAGAGGAAGAAGGGGAAAAAGCAAGAAGAGAGGGTCAAAACAAGCAATATTACCCCAGAAGAAATCAGAAAATGTATGTGACGAGGTCTCAGGGACAGAAAAATCAGAAATATATATGTTAACAATATAAGTATATAATAACAATATATAATAACAATATGATTAATCTGTCTAGTGTAACACTTGACAAATCACAAGAAATGTTATCTAAGGGTTTAAAGTTTGTGCCTTCAAACCAATTTAACCTGTTTGAAACAGTTTTGGACGTTAATCACTTTGTACGCAAAATCACTTTGCGCAAACATTTCTTTGGTACAGTTAATTTGGAGCCACAAAAAGATTTGACCACCCAGGAATATACACAACTTAAACCAGGTGAGCAATTATCTTTTTCAGACTGGTTTACAGTTGTAGATTTACAGCAAATGTCAAGACTAAGAGGTAATACATCAGATACTAACAGATATATATGACAGAGAAAATGAAGGCAATCCAGTTAGGGATGAAAATGTGAAGACTAGAAGGAAAAGTCATTTTTACCCTGTTCATACAAGAACAAAAGCTCTAGATATATTTCAGAAAACAATGGAGGACAAACTGAGAATCCTTAATGATAAGAGTAAAAAGAAAAAGAAGTATACACACTCTAATTTGTCACATAAAGAAAAAACAGCTTTAAAAAAATTGAGCAAGGATGAGAATATAACAATAAGGCCACCTGATAAAGGGGGAAATGTTGTGGTCTTGAACACCATAGACTACATAATGGAAGCAGAAAGACAATTAAAAAAATAGTGAGGTATATACTAAACTTAAAGAGAATTCAACGCAAATGTTTAAAAAAGAATTGATTCAAATAGTACAAATGGCTGAAATATTACAACATTATTAGCACATCTACCTGTGATAATCTTATACCACAGTTTCCTCTAACACCAGTCTTCCATTTCTTCCCCAAAATCCACAAAGATCCCGTTTGCCCCCCAGGTCGCCCCATAATTGCGGGGATAGACTCTCTGAATGAGCCATTGTCCGAGTTGGTGGATACTTTTTTTGCAGCCCTTAGTTAAAAATTTGCCAAGTTATATACAGGACAAAACTGATTTACTTACTAAATTAAAAGAATGTAGGTGGAAATCTACTTATAGATTTCTTGTGGTTGATGTATCGTCATTGTATACTTCCATCTTACATGAAAAGGGCATGACAGCAATGGAAAATATGTTTGATTTATATGGTAATTTTGAACCCATAACAAAACAATTTTTACTAAGAGCAATAGAATATTTACTGACACATAATTTGTTTACGTTTCAAAGGGATTTCTATCTGCAGGGATGTGGGACAGCTATCGGGGCAAAATTTGCCCCCTCTTATGCTAACCTCTGTATGGGGTGGTGGGAGCTGTCTCATGTCTATGCAGATGGAAATTCCTCTAAAAAAAAATGATACAATAGTATCGCTATATTGATGATTTGCTTTTCATCTTTGATGGGGATGATGATATGGCAAGAGGATTCTGTGACTACCTCAACGACAATGGATGGGGGATCTCAGTCATAGGAGAGAACAATGTGGAATCCGTTAGCTTTTTAGATATACAAATAATGGCTGATGATGCAAATGGACACATCAGTACCACACTGTATAGGAAACCTACGGCAGGAAATACTATTTTACAATTTGACTCTTGCCACCCAAGACATGTCCTTAGAGGTATCCCCAAAGGGGAATATAACAGAGCTAGAAGAAATTGTACTTAAGATTAGGACTAACAAAAACAGGCACAAATCATGACCAACAGATTGAAGGATAGAGGATATGAACAAACATTACTTGAGAGAGTAAGGGAGGAGATAAAACATATCCCTATAAAAGATTTGCTTAAATACAAACAAAGCTTAAGGAGAGTCTAAACTCAAATGTATTACCGCTTATAGTGACGAATATCACAAAATATGCAATATTATTAAGCAATTACTTCCTATATTGCATACAGATCTCATAATCAAAGAGATAGTGGAAAAAGGTTGTGATTTTGTCACTAGGAGAGGAAAGACATTGGCAAATTAATTTTCTCCATCTGACTTGCCATCTAAATCTAACACTAATTGGCTTAAAAAAAAAATGGATTCTTTAAATGTAGACGTCCAATTTGTAAAACGTGTTCCCATGTTACAGAAGGAAGCAAATTTAAATCTAGTAGTACTGGACAAGAACATGATATTATTTTTTTCATAAATGTTCAACTACACATGTAGTTTATTTACTTACATCTCAAATTTGTTTAAAACAGTATACAGGGAAAACGAAGCGCCCCTTGAAAGATAGGTTTCTTCAACATCTTAGATCCATAGAAGATATAGGGGCCCATTTATCAAGCTCCATATAGAGCTTGATGGCCCGTGTTTCTGCCGAGCCTTCAGACTCGCCAGAAACACTGTAAGGAAGCAGCTGTCTAAAGAGCGCAGCTACATAACCTGTCCGCCTGCTCTGAGGAGGTGGACAGACATTGCCGCAATTCAACCCAATCGAATACGTTCGGGTTGATTGACACCACCCTGCTAACAGCCGATTGGCCGCAAATCTGCAGGGGGCAGCATTGCACCAGCAGCTCAAAAGAGCTGCTGGTGCAATGCTGAATCGGATCATGTTGTACAGACACATAATAAATAGGCCCTATAGATTCTGACACTCCAGTAGTGAGACATTTTAAGGAACTACATAATGCTGATGTGACGTAACTAACTATACAGGGTATTGATCATGTGCCGGTATGGAATAGTGGAGGTGACAGGGAGAACAAACTGAACAAATGTGAGATATATTGTATTTTTACTCTGAGAACTAGTAGTCCTCAGGTTCTTAATATGAGAAGAGATTTAGATCTATTTTCCTGAGTAATGTATTCACTCTCTCTCTTCCATACTACATGTGAACATTCCGTGGGCTCTCCACCTATGTATTGATTCACACTTATTTTGTTATTTACTTTGATACACATAACATTTTTATGAAATAGAGTGTCAAATAATATGTACCTCTCTCGTTAAGAGATTAACTCCTTTATTTTTCCAAAAAGGATATACTTACAAGACATAACAAGATGTTAGTTTCTATACATATATATTTACATAAAGACAGTAATTTGAAATAGCGATAGATCTGTAAAATAAGATTTATTTCCAATTATGAGACAATTAGAGATTTTTTTTATGAAAACATGTAATGTAACAAACGATTATTTCACTATGATAGAATGTTAGACTAATTTAATAATGTCTAGATATAATATTAATATTAATATGTCTTTATAACAATCACTTTGTTCTCCCTTTGGTTGAGTGTATATATTACTCATTGTAGCTTTAAGAGAAATTTGAATAAATAGAGGTGTGCACAGATAGATACCTATGCAGTGACCAAGTGCGCATGCATGAAACGCGTTTGCAGGTGTATCTGTTCACATTGTGATTATGAGATGCGATTTTATGGAGGCTGTATATTGACTATGCTTTTAATGGTTTGAATAAAGCAATTTTGGATTTTATATTCTCTTCTTGACTGACTTTGGAGTTTATTTGGATACAGTGCACTACACATCCTGGTATTCCTATACAGGTAGCCCTCAGTTTGCGCCGGGGTTAGGTTCCAGAAGGAATGGTTGTAAATCGAAACCGTTGTAAATTGAAACACAGTTTATAATGTAAGTCAATGGGAAGTGAGGGAAATAGGTTCCAGGCCCCTCTAAAAATTGTCATAAGTAACACCTAATACATTATTTTTAAAGCTTTGAAATTAAGACTTTAAATGCTAAACAGCATTATAAACCTAATAAAATAATCACACAACACAGAATATATAATTAAACTAAGTTAAATGAACAAAAATATTTGCTAAACAGCATTATAAACCTAATAAAATAATCACACAACACAGACTTCACTTGCATTTTTCTGCAAACAGTTCTTTCTATGCAATCCAATCTGGACTGATTTATAGACAGGAAGATCTTGTTCCTTTGAAATCTGCTCAATATCTCAGGTCTGGTTAAATTGATTAATTTCAGCTTGCTTGGCTTTGCTGCAACACAAGCGGACAGCTCCACCTACTGGCTATTTTAATAAATGCACTGCTTCTCAATGCTTTTCAATAGCAGTCACATGACTGGAAAAAAAGGTTGTTATTCTGAAACGGTGTAAATTGAACCGGATTAAAACGAGGGCCACCTGTATATATAAATATGTACAACAAAAACAGGTGTCCCCTTGAAGTGGTAAAATGAAGGCACTATACTGCTTAAAGAGTAGAAGTAAACTGCATACCTTTAATAAACATAGGTTAAAACAATCACAGCTTGCAAAAACATGCCAGTGACCTAGGAGCCTAGGTGCTGTCGGAGAGTGACGTCATCTGACACATTTCACACCTTACTGGCGCTTTGTCGAAAATAAGTGTGTTAGTAGGAGGCACCTTTTTATACACCTGAGTGTGACATTTTTAGGTACCGCCTCTACACCTTGGGAACAAAAGAACCAAAAGGAATCAACTCCAGATGGGATTTAGATCTCTATCAAGGAAAATAATTAAGCCACTATGTTAATACCATGCTTCTCTAGTAATCCCCTAATCTATGTATATCTCTCTGGGAACAAATGGGTAGCCACCAAAAATTACTTTATATCTGAAGGCTTCCCTATTAATTTAAAAAAAAAAAGTGATTTACTCAATATCTACAATTCCATCATGTTATATAATCTTTAGTTGTCATTTTATAAATATGAGTTTCGGGATTCTCCACTATCTATAGTTTGAGTATATGTCAATAATGTATTGCTAGGAGTTAGCCTATGTAAATTGTTTACTTGTTAACTATTTCCCACTCCATACATTGGAACTTTTTCTGTTACTCAGCAGGGCACAATATTTCCATTATGTATTTGAAAATATAGTGGGACTGGTTCACAAGGAAATTAAATAAATATAGATACATTCTCTAACTAACATATTAAACTCTTTGAGTCAGGGGTCAAAAATTATATTCTTTTTACCTGGTGTTTAGCTACAACACTTTTACAGTTATGCATTACAATATAGTTTTGTGATCTTTATTGGTAACGACTCTACTCTGCCATACTTACAGCCATTCAGGTATCAACATATCGTTGTCAATAAATTCTTGCATTTGCCAACTAGTGGCTTTAGTATAAATGGGATTAATTAGTCCTAAATTTAGTACTAAGAGTGGCCTCTAACAAATTGTCATTGTAACAGTATAGTTAAATACCTGACACGAATAGTTGATTGTAGTTCTATTCCATATAGTTTCTAACATTTGGCTTTATATCTATGTGTTACTACTATTTTTCCAATATTCATTTATTTAACTATCGTTGTTGCAATGCGTCCTGTAACTAAGCTACTAGATAAGCACTCTAATCATTGTTTTTACTGTGTATCGATGTATCACTGTATAAGATTTTAATATTATAAATTGTACTGTTCCAAAAAGTTGAATAGAGATTAGTACGTCTAAGGTGTAGAAAAAATGCTATTCTAAAAAAACAACCTTAAAAAGGTTGCCCTAAAAATGGCATTTGGTAGGGCAAATCCCCCATTTCTACAAAACAATTACACCCCCCAAAAAAAGCCTATTGGTAAGCCTAAAAGATGGTACTCCCCAAACCTTAATCCGGCACATAAGTAATCACCAACTGTGGCTCCTCTTCATGGTGGGGCCCATCTTTATTTTAGCAGGCGGTGGTTACCCATCTTCATGGAGGAGGCAGTCTACTTCTATCTTCATCCCGTTGGTGGTCCATCTTCATCCTTCTTCTTCTGCCTCTCTGCTGGTGAAGTCTTCATCCAACTTCTGCCTGATGGGTCTTCTTATCTTCTCATCATCTTATGATGTTCCGTCGCCGATATCCTGTTCATACGGTCACTCGCCACACACTGAAGTTTGAATTATATTAAATTATATAGGGGAACCTTATTTAGGGGTACCTTGCCTTCCAAATCCAAATTCATAGCAGCCAATAGAAAAATATTTAATTTGTATATGAAAATCAGCCAATAGCAATGCAAGGGTGGTATCTTGCATTCAACTTTCAGTGTATGATGGGTGACTGCATGAAGAGGCTGTTGGCAATGGAAGATCCAAAGAAAAGAAGATGAGAACATAAGTAGATGCATAAGGTGGAAGATAGATGAAGGCTTCCCCAGCAGAGCAGTGGCAGAAGATGGATGAAGATTGACCACTGCCACCGGGATGAAGATAGAAGAGGACTGCCACCTCCATGAAGATGGGCCCCTGCCTCATACATGATGAAGATGGGCCCTTCATGAAGAGGAGCACCACAGCTGGCAGTCACAAAGGAGCCAGATTCAAATTTGGTGAGTACCATCTTTGGGGTTTAGCGGTATTTTTTTAGTAGGTTTTTTTCACCTACCAAATGTCCTTTTCAAGGAAATACTTTTTTATATATTTATTTAAGGATAGTTTTTTTTTAGAAATGGGTTTTTTATTATTGGGAAGCAAAAGAGCTTTAGGGCACTGCCCTACCAAATGCCTTTCTAAAGGCAATTCCCAACCAAATCTCCTTTTCAGAACAATCTTTTTCTTTGGATAGTTTTTTTCTAGAATAGTTTTTTTTTATTGGGCAGCAAAAGAGCTTTAGAGCATTGCCATACCGAAATGGCATTCTAAGGGCAATGCCCAAACAAATATCCTTAGATAGGCTTTTTTTGAGGGTGGGGGTTACTTTTATTGTAGAATATGGTTGTATTTTTTTAGTAAAAGTGCTAAATTGCTTTAGGGCAAAGCCCTAAAAAAGCTTTTTTTTATTGGCTTAGTTTTCATAGTCAAGTGTTTTTTAGCCTCTGCAGTGACCAACACACTGGCCTCTATTTAACAAGGTCTGGCGGACCTGATCCGACAGTGCGGATCATGTCCGCCAGGCCTCGCTGAATACGGAGAGCAATACACTCTCCGTATTCAGCATTGCACCAGCAGCTCACAAGAGCTGCTGGTGCAACGCCGCCCCCTGCAGACTCGTGGCCGTACTCGATCGGGTTGAATTGCGGCGATGTCTGTCCGCCTGCTCAGAGCAGGCGGACAGGTTATGGAGCAGCAGTCTTTGTGACCGCTGCTTCATAACTGCTGTTTCTGGCAAATCTGCAGGCATGCCAGAAACACGGGGCATCAAGCTCCATTCAGAGCTTGATAGATAGGCCCCACTGTGTCTAATCTAATATTCTACAAACCACTAAAGTCACTTTATACAGTAATGAAAATTTCCTGTTTATTAAGGCAAATTGTAAAGTGCTCAAAATTTGAAAATTAACCTTAGATAAATTTGTTTCTTAATGATGATAGTTTATTTGCTTCTTTATTAAAATAAACACATGATTTGCTTCAACTCCCTTTAGAATTGTACAAGGTGCAAGTAACTTATTAATTAATCACTGATAAAATACCGTTAAATTGTTTCAATCACTATGATAACCAATTCTTAGTTTCAAACCATTAAACATTTATAGAGGCCAAAGCTAATGTTACTATTAGCTCTTGTGTGGAACTCCTGAATTGGTTCATGCAATAATGCTTGAGTAGGAGTCAATTGGATGGGTTTGTTAAAAATAGTACTAAGTATAGCAGAAGTCTATGTGTAAGTGCCTCTTCCCCCACAACCTTAGAAACATGTAATTCTGGATGGGTCGTCTGTGTACAATCTAGAGGGATGATAATACAACCTAAGGGCTACCTTAAGTTAGTTTTGCCTTAAAAGAGCAGACCAAAAAGAAAGTGCCTTTTCTCAGTGTATCACACCATTTCTTGTTAGACCAAGTAAAATTGAGGTCTGCTTCCCATCTGAGCATAAAGGGTAATTTGATTGTTTTGGGAGGAATGTTAAATATCGGGTATAGATTTTAGATGGTGTCTGTTACTCGTTTTATAGCCAAACATAAATATTCCAAATAAGTATCAGTGGTGGAAATATTTTTACCCATTACTTCAAAGACTCTTGCTCTACGTTGAAAATATTGAAACCACCTGGAGTGATCTTGAGCGTTAAACTCCTTTATTGGTTACAGGTTAAGAAAGATTGACCACGTAGTGTGTCAACTATATGATAAAGGCCTCTGTTGGCCCACTTTGTCTGGAGAACAGTATCAAAGGAAGTGGAAATTGTTACCAGGGGTGTCGCTTTAGATCTATAACTTATTATGGGGCATAATGTTTCATCCATGAATCTGGTCTGTGTGAGCGAGTGGACCAAAGCAACTTAAATATGGGAGTAATCATTATCAGGTCTGATTCTAGTTGGACCTATTGGATCTGTTTTATTATGCCACAATGCGAATTGAGTGGTTTGTGCTTCAAAATAGTATGCGATTAAGTCTCAGAGACCCAATCCACCTCTGATCCTGTGCTGACTTGCGGCCAGATTATGAGTGGAGGGCAAAAGTGCTCTTTTACAAGCTCAATATTTGCGCTCCACTCGTACTACCAGAGCACGAGAGCATGTTTCTATATAAGAATATATATTTATAGGGAACACACAGTTACCCATAAACCGCAATGTAAAGGCACATTTTAGTGCCATTTGTTTAATAACACCCCACACCTGCCAACTTTAACCCCTACAAACTGCTTCATGCTGTTTGTTTGTTTGTTTTTTGTTTATTTCTTAAAAACTAAAATTTTTTATTTTGTAAAGCATACCTTACACTGTATTTTAAGGGCACTTGGGGCAAATTTAGAAAATTAACCAGAGATCTGATCTCTGGTTAATTTTTGGAGCACTAATTACTACTGCATGCTTGTGGTAGCAATAACCAGCCACTTGTAATGGCTGGTTATTTAAATTAGCGCTCCGCTTGTAATCTAGCCCTTAATGTTTTTTTGTTAATTCTGGGTTTTTGCCTCTTCCAAATGAAAGAGGCCAAATCATTTTGGAGTTTGTGCAAAACATTAGTAGGGATATTAACAGGCAAGGGCCTAAATATATAAAACAATTTTGGTAGGATTGACATCTTAACCATTATTAAACGACCATAAAGAGAAATATTTAGTGCAAGTTCAATCCTATTGGCTGATCAAACAAATCTTGTGTGATCTTGGCATGGCAGAACAATGAACACTAAGAAAACATAAATACATATAAAAACATCAAAACATTTAGATTAACCAAAACAAGTTTAAACTGAGACTCAAAAAGAGTTGTGGACAACCATTCAGTATCTTTTGAGTAAACATAATCAATATTAATACCGACCAAACAGGTAAAGGAGAAAAGGGAAGGGGGGGGGGAGAACAGAACTAATAGCTAAACATAACACGCTACTTGGTAATAAAGTATAAAGAGATAAAAAATGTCCACTAATGAATGGACAGTCCAATAGTGCAAGTAGACAGAAGTAGGCAATATATTAGCTGTAAGTTTCTTTAAGTGGTACTCTCAGATTGCTGCCTGAGTCTTTGTGCTTTATCATTTTTGCAAATTGGGGTCCAAGAACAGGCTAAGGGGCCTATTTACTATGGTGTGAGTGGACATGATCCGATATAGCGGATCATGTCCGCTGCACATCGATAAATGGCAACAGCATATGCTGTCTGCATTTATCATTGCTGCTAGCAGGGGGTGTCAATCAACCCGATCGTATTCGATCGGGTTGATTTCTGCCCGCCACATCAGAGCAAGTGGACAGGTTATGGAGCAGCGGTCTTTATAACTTCTGTTTCTGGCGAGCCTGAAACAGAAATTATGAAGCAGTGGTCTAAAGGCAGCTGCTTCATAACCTGTTGCCTGCTCTGAGGCGGAGAACAGAAATCAACCCGATCAAATACGAAACTCGATAAATATGCTCCTAAAGGTTTATGTTGGGGTTTTGGAGATTGAGCTAGTTCTGTACTGAATTTCTCAATCTGCAGCTTTTTTAGTAGGGATTGACCTTACTCTTATGAAGTGCAGGAAAAATAAGTTTTTTCTTCCATGAATAGCATCTTGAACGGGAAGCCTCATCCATACTTAATTTGGGCTTTCATCAAGCCTGTCACAATAGGTTTTAATTCTCTTCATTTTCTAAGAGTCGTAGGTGATATATCTGTAAAAGGCTGAAGATTATGACCCTCAAAGATTACTTTTGGTGCTTTGCATGCTTTTTGCATTATCTGTTCCTTAATGTGGAATTAGTGTTGTTTCCTTATAACATCTCATGAGGGAGTTGGGGGCTTGGCGAGAGACATAAGAGCTCTCTCCATTAGAAACTGAGAACTGGTTAAAAGGTTAACCCAGTTCAGTCCAGTGCAACTGGTATAGATATATATAGAAAAAGGGAATGTTGTGAGGTACCAGTGTCTTACAAAAGTATTGGACTCTGGTAACTGTAAACTCACACAATTGAACCTGTCTAGCTGTCCTTGTCACCTGTGTCTTTCTTGTTGTAGGTGTCCTCAAGGTTTGCGGCACTATTGCCGGATGGCGTTATCGCGCCACATAGGCTGCAACCGCAATCCAATTTTTTTTTTTTTTTTAATTAAGTTGTGCAAATGTTATATCAAAACATGGGCATTATTTAGTAAAGATGTGCCAACAATTTAGCAAATTGTGCACATGCTTTATCAAAACATGCACACTATTAAAGAAACTGTAGGCACAGTTTGCTAAATTTTGTGCATAATTTCCTATCGCCTAGATTTAGAGTAGCTAACTCTGCTTTTTTTCCCAGCGCACCCTTCAAACAACGCTTGTATTTAGAGTTGTCTGAGTGGCTGCGTTAGGCTCAGAAAAGGGTGCGTTGAGCCTAATTTATCTCCACTTCAACCCTCAATACCAGCGTTCCTTACGGTAGCGTTAAGCTGGAAAAACGCGCTTGTGCACGATATCCCCATAGGAAACAATGGGGCAGTTTGGGCTGAAAAAAAACCTAACACCTGCAAAAAAGCAGCGTTCAGCTCCTAACGCAGCCCCATTGTTTCCTATGGGGAAACACTCTCTAAGTCTGCACCTAACATCCTAACATGAAACCCGAGCCTAAACACCCCTAATCTTACACTTATTAACCCCTAATCTGCTGCCCCCACTATCGCTGACACCTGCATTATACTATTAACCCCTAACCTGCCGATCCGGACACCGCCGCAACCTACATTACCCCTATGAACCCCTAATCTGCTGCCCCCAACATCGCCGACACCTATATTTATTAACCCCTAATCTGCCCCTCCCCCCATGACGCCGCTACCTTACCTACACTTATTAACCCCTAATCTGCCGACCGGACCTCGCCGCCACTATAATAAATGTATTAACCCCTAAACCGCCTCACTCCCGCCTTGCAAACACTATAATAAATTGTATTAACCCCTAATCTGCCCTCCCTAACATCGCCGCCACCTACCTACAATTATTAACCCCTAAACTCCCGCCCACAATGTCGCCACTACTATAATAAAGTTATTAACCCCTAAACCTAACTCTAACCCTAACCCTAACACCCCCTAACATAAATATAATTTAAAATAAACGAAATAATATTCCTAAAATTAAATAAATTAATCCTATTTAAAACTAAATACTTACCTATAAAATAAACCCTAATATAGCTACAATATAACTAATAATTACATTGTAGCTATTTTAGGATTTATATTTATTTTACAGGCAACTTTGTATTTATTTTAACTAGGTACAATAGCTATTAAATAGTTAATAACTATTTAATAGCTACCTAGTTAAAATAACTACAAAATTATCTGTGAAATAAATCCTAACCTAAGTTACAAATACATCTAATACTACACAATCATTAAATTAATTAAATAAATTACCTACAATTAGCTAGACTAAGATTGCTCAGTGTTTGAAATGAGACAGGTTAACTTAAAACTGTTCAGTTTACACTACAGCTGACAATTTTGAAATACATACCAACAAGCCTAAATCCTGCATTTAACTAGATCTAATGGTATGAGTACCACAGCTTCTGGTTCCACCAAGACCATATAGAGTACAGCATTTTCAAAATCCATAAGTACAGCTGACAAATGGGAACATTTGTACACTATATTTGAAGTGGTGCTCTTGGTTGGGGAAAAATCAAACAAACATATGTCAACCTTTTAAAAGTGCTTTTCTTCATCTAGCCATCTACCCAGATCATTAATGTACAATTTTGAATTATTTCTGTTTGCCCATTTACAAATATGTTTCTTTAAAAAGGGATCTCTTAATTTCTGCAATTTTTATCATGCATGTTACACACTGTTGATTTAGAGGATGCATGGTGCATAAATGTTTCCTCCTGTGAGTGTTTCTGTGGGTGTCTGTGTTTATGTCTTTGTGCTTTGATTTGTGTCTCTATGAGTGTGTATGTATTTTTTTCTGTGGGTCTCTCTGTGAGGGTGGGTGTGTATGTCTTTGTGCATTTTCTGTGGATGTCTGTGAGGGTGTGTGCATATGTATTTGAGCTTTTTCTATGGGTGTATCTGTAAGGGTGTGTGTATGTTTGTCTTTGTGTATTTTCTCTGGATGCCTCTGTGAGGGTGGGTGTGTATGTCTGTGTTTTCTGTGGATGTCTCTGTGAGGGTGTGTGTTTTCTGTGGGTGTCTCTGTGAGGGTGTGTGTATGTCTGTGTGTTTTCTGTGGATGTCTCAGTGAGGGTGTGTGTATGTATGTCTTTCTGTGTTTTATGTGGTTGTCTCTGTGTGTGTGTATGTCTTTGTGTGTTTTCTGTGGGTGTCTGTGTGTGTGTGTATGTCTTTGTGTGTTTTCTGAGGCTGTCTCTGTCGGTGTTTCCTTGGGTGTATGTGCAAGTTTGGGTTTGTGTGTGTGTGTGTGTGTCCATTGTCTGTTCCTTTTTAGGACATTTTGACCTTACTACTGATTATTCACATCTTTCTACAGACTTTGAGACTAATGAGACCTTTCCGGGTGTCACCAATCTACCATTTAACCTTTAAATTATTGTTTAGGCAGTTCAAGGCTCTTCCTTTCAGCCACTGCATGCTGTTGTCATCATTATGTTGGCATCTTACTTTACAAAAAGATAATCAGAACTCCATATTTTGTTTTCTAAATCTCTTTTTTTTTTTTACAAAACTGTAGTTTACGTCAGTTCAATGTAAACAAGTGCTGAGTGTCTGTTTGGGTGTCTGTGTCTGAGTGTGTTTCTTTGCGTGTCTGCTAGACTGTCTATATGTGAATCCTTATGTGTGAGTGTGTGTTTCAGTGTATGAGTGTCTCTGTGTGTTTGTATGTTACTACCTTTACAACATTTCCAAATTTAAATAGACACTTAAGAATAAAGTGCATATACGTTTCAGTCACTTGGTCAAAATTTGCACATGTCAAAGGAGTGGGGGCCCCTGATCAATGGTTAAGTCAGGGGCCCCAAAATTTCTAGTGGTGGCCCTGACTGCATGTAATAAACACTACTATAAAGAATAATATGCACAAATACTGATATAAAAATCCAGTGTAAAACCTTATGGAAACTTACTTAGAAGCTCCCAATTTAAAACTTTTAATGAGATAAGCCTTGGACACCCACTGAAAGAGGCTGATAGCAGAACCTCCCCATCCTTTGCATATGAAAAGACCCATTATACAAACAGAAGCAGTCTAAAGTCGGTTTACATCAGTATACCTCTTTGGGGCTTGGTTAGGAGTCTGAAAATCAGCACAATCTTATTTAAAAATAAGCAACACAATACATTTTTACAAAAACACCCAGATGGGCTATATAAATGTATCATCTACAAAATATTTATGCAAAGAATTTTTTTGTGTATAATGTCCTTTTAAAGCGAATACTCAGAGGAACTTTAGTTAAAAAAAGAAAATCCATTTTGCAGTGCCTTTAATATCCTTTTCTAAACCTACTATTCTTATACCACATGGTTTCAGATGATACAAACTCTAGGACAAATACATATAGAGTAAACAGAGAATTCAGGTTTCTAATGAAAATTTTATTTATTTAAGGGGAAAAAAGGTTATCCAACACCAGTGGGCCCTTTGTATAAAATTAAATGTCCTTTGAACTCAATAACTGCTTGCTTGCTTTACCTTTAACAGTAACAACTGCAGCCAAGCACTTCCTAGAATAGGAAATTTGGGGAAGAATTTTGGCCAACTTTTTTGCAAAGGTGCTGCAATTCAGCGACATTGGAAGGTTTTCATGCATGAACTGCTCTTTTTAAGGGAAATTGCTCTGTAAAAGGTTCTTCCCTTTATTATGTTCATAATTATTTATTTTATCTACTGCAGTGAATAAAATCGTTTACAAGAAGCTCCTTAAAAGGGACAAGAAACCCAAAATGTTTCTTTCATGTTTCAGATAGAGCATGACATTTTAAACAACTTTCCAGTTTACTTCAGTTAGCATATTTATATAATTCCTTTGGTATTCTTTATTGAAAGTGCTGCATTGTACTACATGACGCTAGCTGAACACACTGGGTGAGATGTTTATGTGCAGCTTGTTCCCAGTATTGCATTGCAGCTCCTGAGCCTACCGAGGTATTATTTTCAACAAAAGAGGCCAAAAAAAAAAAAAAGCAAATTAGATAATAGTAGTAAATTAGAAAGTTGTTTATAACTGTCTGTTCTATCTGAATCTTAAAATAAATGTTTGGAGCTTCATATACCTTTAACCTTTATATGTTTTTTTTTTCTTTTGAAACTACCAAACATTCTTGAAATTTTAAATAATGCATTATTGGTTATAGAAGAGCTATGCAAACAAGAGGCAACATCAGAAATCAGAGACCCCAGACCATATTAAGAAAAAGTAAATTAGGAAGGGGCAAATACTTTTTTTTACACTTTATAAAGTAAATAGTAATAATATAATAGTCTGATTTCAACAAATAATCACCTAGATTACGAGTTTTGCGTTCGTGTTTTAACGATGAAAAAATGCCCATTTCAGCTTTAAAACATCAATGCAGCAATTACGAGTCTTGTCAGTATAGCTGTATCGCAAACCTTTTAGACTGTAACGCAATGTCAGTCCTGCACTAATGCACTAAAAAAAAATACATTTTTGTATGGGATTTCCATAGCTCTGCCATTACAAATTTTGCTGTGAGGCTAAAAAGCTTGCGTTACACCCTATAACGACATAATCCATTTCGCAATCTGAGACCAGTAGTTATGAGTTTTACGCAACAAAACTGTTACACAAAACTCATAACTAAACTGTTATAAAGTACACTAACACCCATAAACTACCTATTTACCCCTAAACCGAGGTCCTCCAGCATTGCAAACACTATTTTAAAGTTATTAACCCCTAATCTGCCGCTCCTGACATTGCCGCCACTAATAAAATTTATTAACCCCTATTCTGCCACTCCCCGACATCGTTACCACTATAATAAAGTTATTAACCCCTATTCCCCCGCACCCCAACATCGCCCAAACTATAATAAAGATATTAACCCCTATTCCGCCACTCCCCGACATCGCCACCACTAAATAAAGTTATTAACCCTTAAACCTCGGAACTCCCACATCACTGCCACTAAATAAAGCTATTAACCCCTACTGAAACTACTGAAATCATATTGGCTGTTCAAATCAGCCAATAGGATGAGAGCCACTGAAATTCTATTGGCTGATTTAAATAACCAAAAGAATTTCAGTAGCTCTCATCCTATTGGCTGATTTGAACAGCCAATAGGATTTCAGTAGCTCTCATTCTATTGGCTGATTTGAATTTCAAAAATAAAATCAGCCAATAGGAATTCAAGGGACACCATTTTGAAAAGGCTCCCTTGCATTGAAGATTCAGTATACAGCGGCGACATATGAAGAGGATGCTCCGTGCCGGATGTCTTCAGGATGGACCCGCTCCGCGCTGCCGGGATGAAGACAGAAGAAGCCGTCTGGATGAAGATAGAAGACGCCTCCTGGATAGATAAAGACCTCGCCACCTGGATGAAGACTTCTTGCCGCCTGGATGAGGATGTATGTCCGGACTTCAAAAACTGTAAGTGGATCGTCGGGGGTTAGTGTTAGGTTCTTTTAAAAAACTGGGTGTTTTTTTTTTAGATTAGGATTTGGGCTTGTCTTAAAAGAGCTGAATGCCCTTTTAAGGGAAATGCCCATACAAATGCCCTTTTTAGGGCAATGGGTATCTTAAGTATTTGGTAGAGTTAGGTTTTTTATTTTGGGGGTTGGTTGGGTGGTGGGTTTTACTGTTGGGGGGTCTTTGTATTTTTTTTCAGGGAAAAGAGCTGATTTCTTTAGGGCAATGCCCTACAAAAGGCCTTTTAAGGGCTATTGGTAGTTTATTATAGGCTAGGGTTTTTTTTTATTTTGGGTGTCTTTTTTATTTTGATAGGGCTATTAGATTAGGTGTAATTGTTTTTATTTAGGATAATTTTGTTTGTTATTTTTCGTAATTTTTTTTTTTAATTTTTGTAATTTCGTATTTTTTATTTTTTTTTAATTTCGTATTTTTTTTTTTTGTAACTGTAGATTTAATTTTTTTAGTAGTTAGGTTTTTTTAATGCGTAATTTAATTTATTTAATTGATAGTTATTTTAATTTTAGTATAATAGTAAAGTTAGTTTAATTTATAGTTTAAACTTAGGTTTTTTTAATTTCCCAGGTAAGTTTTTATTTATTTTAAGATAGGGATCTTGTAATTTTAATTTAAAGTTAGGGGGTTGTTAAGTTTTAGGGGTTAATAGTTTAATTTAGTTTTTTGCTATGTGGGGGGCTGGCGGTTTAGGGGTTAATAGGTTTATTTAGTGGCAGTGATGTGGGAGGCCAGAGGTTTAGGGGTTAATAACTTTATTTAGTGGCGGCGATGTTGGGGAGCGATGGAATAGGGGTTAATATCTTTATTATAGTGTGGGCGATGTTGGTGTGCGGGGGAGTAGGGGTTAATAAATTTATTATAGTGGCGGCGATGTCGGGGAGCAGAGAAATAGGGGTTAATAAATTTTATTAGTGGTGGTGATGTCGGGAGCGGCAGATTAGGGGTTAATAACTTTATTTAGGTGTAAGCGATGTCAGTGGCAGCAGATTAGGGGTGTTTAGATGTGGGGTTTATGTTAGGGTGTTAGGTTTAAACATAACTTTTTTCCCATAGACATCAATGGGGTTGCGTTTCAGAGCTTTACATTCCGCGATCACAGGTGGTAGTTTTTTTCTAACACTCTCTTCCCATTGATGTCTATAGGGAAAGCGTGCACGAGCGTGTCAAAGCAGCGCTTGTATTTTGTGTGGTATGGAGCTCATCGCCACCATATCGCACGCAAAAGGCAGCTTTTCAAAAACTCGTAATGGCAGCGCTATGGAGGGTGAAATAACGCAACTTTTGTTGTGTTCGTTACGCACCCTCTATAGCGCAAAACTTGTAATCTAGGTGATTGTGAAACATAACTTTTTTGTTGGATATATGGTAATCTAACACTATTAAAATGTTACAAGTCAACATAATTGAATACAATTATTTTTGGAATTAATCAAGGATTTTGTAAGAGAAAACAGGTGAGGTGGAATTAAACTTGACAATGCTGCATTCTTAGCCATGCTTACTGATTACAATAAAAATACAAAGAGAAAATTGCTACAACCATGTAAGGAAAACTGAAAAAGGTCTTAATAGCTGGGGTTGTTTATACATTTCAGAGATTGCCAAGGCTAATAAAATTGCTGTGCAAGGGGATTTCATGAACTTCGTTCATTGTTTTTGTTTGCTTGATACAGTGTTGAAAACGCATTAGCCATACTTAATGTCTGGCCCCAGTTCTCTGGATTGTTTTGGCAGGGTTTTGATGTACAGTTTTTTTTTTTTTTTCTTTCTTTTTGTATGAATTATTCTTAATGTTTTAAGCAAACTATTACTTAAACTGTGGTACAGTAATCTGTAAAAAAAAAAAACGGTAAATATTGAAAATTTAACATTATTGATTTGTTAAAATGGATTTTTATACAGGAAAAATGTTGTACAAAACTATTACAGAAAGAACTATGTAGAGAAAATGCTGATATGTGTATAGGTAGAGGGATATTTAGATTTTATGTTACCGCCTTTCCTTTCTGAAACATTTTTGTTTATTATTAATTGATAGCTCTCTGTTTGTTTGTACACTTTAAATGTTTGGTAAACAAACACAAATAAAAGGCAGGTCAGGTACAGTCACATGACTGAGTAAAGTAACATGAATCTCAGCAAGTGATGAGCTATTTAGTGCTTTTGCTCAAGCGTAATCTTTGCTAAAAGTAAGCTTTTGGGGCACATGATGTAGCACGGGAATTACACGTTAAAGTAAAAAGTTTGCGCAAGCGAAACGCAAGCTAACTTCAGAAATTCGGATATCGTGACCGTGTTAACTTATTCTGCCCATAGACTTCAATTGAGAGCTTAGAAGAAAAAAAAAACTAACACACGCTTATTTTTCGAATTGATTTATTTGTAATAGTATTTCTTATGCTCTCTTTAAATGTAATATTTGAATTATGCAATATTTGCTATTTTGTATCAATTTACTAAATTCCTTACCACATGAACTACTGAACTTTTGAATAGTATTTGTTAAATCAAGTGTTACATTAGAACATTTTTAATGTGGATATTCAATCTAATTATGAATTTTTGAAAAGTAAAGTAACATTGGTAAACCAGAAATAACATTCAAATATTGAATTTTATTGGATTTTTGTTCTTTTTAACATTCATTTGTCCAAAACAAATGTCTACAGGACTATTCATTCTACCAAACGAATTGCACTTTCACCACATTCGGCCATCCCTATTCTTCATGTAGAATTTTTTTTTAAATTTTATCATTAAAAATATATTTCTATATATATCTGATAATAGATATCTATACCTATGTATCTATAGGAATAGATATACAGGAATAGGTATATATAGAAATATATATTTATAGTAAAAATAACATTTCTGTATGTGAAGAGCATTGGAATATTAATACACAGTATATATATATATATATATATATATATATATATACAGTATATATATATATATATATATATATATATATATATATATATATACAGTCATAAATAGGATTGCACAATCATACTTGAGTAATGCCACGGTGCTCTGCTAATATCAAACCAATACTCTCCAAGAAGCAGGCAGCCCACTGGACTTTGCAGTAAAACTAGAATTTATTACATCAATTTAAAAGATAACAAACGTTTTGGCACCGCATTGTGCCTTTGTCAATGTTATACGACAAAAAGTACAAGGACAGAGTGCACCCAAACACCCCAGATCGAAACGTTTGTTATCTTTTAAACTGATGTAATAAATTCTAGTTTTACTGCAAAGTCCAGTGGGCTGCCTGCTTCTTGGAGAGTATATATATATATATATATATATATATATATATATATATATATATATATATATATATATATATATATATATATATATATATATATATATATATAAAAATACATATTTATAGCAGGGAAGAACACTCTCACTTAGTCCAACAGTTGCCAGGGTGCTAGTGAGGATATAAATGTAACAAACAAAGCTTGCACTCTTTGGTCTTTTCCAAACAACTTACTTTTCACAGTAAAAGTTGTTTGGAAAAGACCAGAGAGTGCAATCTATGTTTGTTTCACACACACACACACACACATATATATATATATATATATATATATATATTTTATATATATATATATACATAAATAAATATGTATATATACACATTTTTAGCCATGTATATGTATGTATATACAAAATATAGCGTTTTGCAGTCAAACACCTTGTCATATACCATATACCTTTTTAACCCTTATAACTTTTTTTAATATTTATATAACTAATTTTTATCAGATAATGTTTACATGAGTGTAACTGTAAACTTTAATGTATTTATGTTGTGTTTAGTGCAACTTTTTTTTAACAAACTACCCTTTACACAAGGTTTTTACTCGCGGTAACCCGACAAGTGTAAAATGCAATTTACTCTCGTAATCGTGTTTACTTTAAACTGATAATACGAGCGCTATTTCCGACGCATGCAAAAACAAATATCGCTTACAGCCAACAGTTAGCGTGCCACTTATAATCTAGCCCATAAAGGGCCAGATTACGAGTGTAGTGCTATCATTTGTGCACAAGCAATATTGGGTTTTCGCGTTTGCATGCAAGTTAAATTGTGCTTGTATTGCAAGTTAAAAGTAATTGCGAACGCATGAGCGCAATCACAATTTACGCTAGAATGATTAGCCCAACCTCAGAGCTCTGGTTAAAGGGACAGTCAAGTCAAAATTAACTTTACTTTCATAATTCAGATAGGGCATGCAATTTTAAACAACATTCAAATTTACTTGTATCATAACATTTGCTTTGGTCTTTTGGTATTCTTTGCTGCAAACTAAACCTAGGTAGACTCAAATTGATATCTAAACTGTTAAAAACCGCTGCCTATTTCAATGCATTTTAACAGTTTTTCACAGTTAGACAAAGCTAGTTCATGTGTGCCATATGGATAACATTGGGCTCACTCCCATGGAGTTATTTAAGAGTCTGCACTAATTGGCTAAATTGCATGTCTGTCAAAGGACTGAGATAAGGGGGCAGTCTGCAGAGCTTTAGATACAAGGTAATCACAGAGGTAAAAATTATATTAATATAACAGTGTTGGTTATGCAAAACTGGGGAATGGGTAATAAAGGGATTATCTATCTTTTTAAACAATACAAATTCTTGAGTAGACTGTCCCTTTAACTGTTTTGTAAAGCTAAAAAGTCTCACAAAACACATAAAAAATACATTGCAAAGTACAATTACACTCATTATAACACCATCTAATAAAAAGTATTTAAAAAAAATATATTGCACACAAAAGTTATAAAGGCTCAAACCATATGAGATCTTAGGTGTTAGAAAAGAAAATGTCTAAAGATGTATAAGTAGGCATATACAGGGAGTGCAGAATTATTAGGCAAATGAGTATTTTGACCACATCATCCTCTTTATGCATGTTGTCTTACTCCAAGCTGTATAGGCTCGAAAGCCTACTACCAATTAAGCATATTAGGTGATGTGCATCTCTGTAATGAGAAGGGGTGTGGTCTAATGACATCAACACCCTTTATCAGGTGTGCATAATTATTAGGCAACTTCCTTTCCTTTGGCAAAATGGGTCAAAAGAAGGACTTGACAGGCTCAGAAAAGTCAAAAATAGTGAGATATCTTGCAGAGGGATGCAGCACTCTTAAAATTGCAAAGCTTCTGAAGCGTGATCATCGAACAATCAAGCGTTTCATTCAAAATAATCAACAGGGTTGCAAGAAGTGTGTGGAAAAACCAAGGCGCAAAATAACTGCCCATGAACTGAGAAAAGTCAAGCGTGCAGATGCCAAGATGCCACTTGCCACCAGTTTGGCCATATTTCAGAGCTGCAACATCACTGGAGTGCCCAAAAGCACAAGGTGTGCAATATTCAGAGACATGGCCAAGGTAACAAAGGCTGAAAGACGACCACCACTGAACAAGACACACAAGCTGAAACGTCAAGACTGGGCCAAGAAATATCTCAAGTCTGATTTTTCTAAGGTTTTATGGACTGATGAAATGAGAGTGAGTCTTGATGGGCCAGATGGATGGGCCCGTGGCTGGATTGGTAAAGGGCAGAGAGCTCCAGTCCGACTCAGATGCCAGCAAGGTGGAGGTGGAGTACTGGTTTGGGCTGGTATCATCAAAGATGAGCTTGTGGGGCCTTTTCGGGTTGAGGATGGAGTCAAGCTCAACTCCCAGTCCTACTGCCAGTTTCTGGAAGACACCTTCTTTAAGCAGTGGTACAGGAAGAAGTCTGCATCCTTCAAGAAAAACATGATTTTCATGCAGGACAATGCTCCATCACACGCGTCCAAGTACTCCACAGCGTGGCTGGCAAGAAAGGGTATAAAAGAAGAAAATCTAATGACATGGCCTCCTTGTTCACCTGATCTGAACCCCATTGAGAACCTGTGGTCCATCATCAAATGTGAGATTTACAAGGAGGGAAAACAGTACACCTCTCTGAACAGTGTCTGGGAGGCTGTGGTTGCTGCTGCACGCAATGTTGATGGTGAACAGATCAAAAGACTGACAGAATCCATGGATGGCAGGCTTTTGAGTGTCCTTGCAAAGAAAGGTGGCTATATTGGTCACTGATTTGTTTTTGTTTTGTTTTTGAATGTCAGAAATGTATATTTGTGAATGTTGAGATGTTATATTGGTTTCACTGGTAAAAGTAAATAATTGAAATGGGTATATATTTGTTTTTTGTTAAGTTGCCTAATAATTATGCACAGTAATAGTCACCTGCACACACAGATATCCCCCTAAAATAGCTAAAACTAAAAACAAACTAAAAACTACTTCCAAAAATATTCAGCTTTGATATTAATGAGTTTTTTGGGTTCATTGAGAACATGGTTGTTGTTCAATAATAAAATTAATCCTCAAAAATACAACTTGCCTAATAATTCTGTACTCCCTGTATATTATATATATATATATATATATATATATTTGTGTGTGTGAGTGTGTGTGTGTGTACATTTATATTTATGTATTTATATGCATATCAATGTATTTACAGAGATATATACACATATGAACACATAAATACATACGTACACATATATAGACATATATATATAAGTGCATTGGAGCGCTTGCTGTCAAGTAGATGAAAACATGAAAAAGCATCTTTGTGCAATATTCATATTTAATAAAGTGTTATACTGTGTATTTACTGTAAATATTTCACATTCCAATGTTCTGCACATAGCAGAATATGTTCTATGTATTTATAAATAGATGTTCATATAAATATATATGTATATATCTATACCTATATATAATCAGCTATATATATAGGTATAAATATATATTGATCGATATATGTAGATATATGTAGAACTATGTATTTATGAATAAATAAAACATATTCTGCTATGTAAAGAACATTGGAATTTAATCTGGATACCGCATTTGAGAATATGGGTTCGGGTTATTGCACAAGTGGGATGTGTTTTTTCCACTTTTTTTCTCCATTGACTTCTATGGGGGGATAGGTTATCGTACGTGCGATATTGTAAGTTCGGCTTTTGGAGCTTTTTACTTTCAACTTGTAATACAAGTGCAACCTGATGCGCACAAAAAGTTTACTTCAAGTGCAGTTAGTGCATGTGCGAAAGCACTAAATACCACTCCACTCGTAATCTGGCCTAAAGTTAATTGCATCTTTTGAGTTAATACCAGAGAGCTGGGCTATAAGGGGTGCTTGGTATGATACCTTCCTAGGGCTCCCATATAGAACAAGTGTGAAGCAACTCCTTACATACTTTCAAGCCAACCAATGTATTTTTAGGGCCAAAAAATGGAAATGATGTTGTCAAGTCAATGACCCACCCTGAAGCCAAATGACCATGCAGTTAAATTACTGTATGAAGACTTAAGTGAAATATGCCCCAAAATGACCCAGAGTTTAATTTGGCAGTGGCACAAACCTGGCAGAGCATAACTACAAAAGATATCCAACATCTGGATGTGTCTTTAAGTTACAGACTTCAGGAAGTCTTCAGGAAGTCATTGGCCCCTATTCTAACCCTTCAGGATTTCCTTGGGAAAGCATTATAAGTTTTGGCTTCTTTTAAAAGCGTACCTGTAGTTATAATTAGTAAAAATGCTCAAAATATGTATACAATATAACAGAAAAATCTGGTCAAAGACACAAAACACCACGAGAAATAGCAGTTTAAAAGTCTTTTCAAATAGGTTTCTTCTTTGTTTTCCATGAACAAAAGATATCCGACTATATCCAAGAGTGAAAATAAAACATAAAGCCTACTTGATTAAAGAGGCAAGAAACACTTTGAGATTGTAATATAAAGTATTTAATTGTGCACAATAAAATAAAAACTTTGTAATATATTTTCATTATTTATTTTCCCCCATTTTCCTGTAATTTACCTGAATAAAAAGTTGAATTTCCAATTATAAACAATGGAAATGGGCACTGCAGACTTCACAACCCTATCCATGCTTCATGTCTGTTCATTAGCCTCACCAAGAAGATTATATAAAAAATTACAAATTGCAATGCAAATGTTGCTAAAAAGCTTTATCTTCTGAAGTATTAAACCTGGATTGGCTCCTTCAAATGAGGCAGGTGGTGGGGGACATCTATCCACTGAAAAATAATTGAACCTAACAAGGGGTTAAGGTGTTCGCAGAGTTTTCACATACAGCTAGTATGTTAATTTATTGCTAGACTAGCGAAAAATGTTTTTTTTTTACTTAACCAATTATGCACTATTTATTGCTCCTGCTCACATGCTAACTTGACTCGACTATGGCACTTGCGAGCATCGGGTAGCGCACGTATTACAAGTTTAAAGTACATTTTTTCGATGACGCGCTAACCCAATGCGTGCATAGAGCCGAAGTTAGAATATCGGGACAATGTTAACGTATTCTCCCATAGATTTATAAGGAGCGAGAAAAGTGCAAAAAAAAATCTAACAACCAAACTCATGCCCTAACCCGAATCGCCATTAGCCCCCTACTCTAATAACCCCTACATCACCACATAGACCACCGCATAGTACCCCACTACACTATTAACCACTAAACCACTACACCTCACATTGCTAAATACCCCTCTATGCTATTAACCCCTAAACCGCCACAACCCAGGGGTGGACTGAGACCAACCAGGGCCCCCGGGCAAAAGTGTGGCAGGGCCCCCCCACCTCCTCTTTGCTCCACCTACCTACCTCCTCTGCCCCTCCCATCTCTTGCCCCTCCCACCTCATATGCCCCTCCTCACCATGTTTTTAATTGCCATATAAAGAGACATTTTTTTTCTTAAAGGGACAGTAAACACCAGAATTTTTGTTGTTTAAAAAGGTAGATAATCCCTTTATTACCCATTCCCCAGTTTTGAATCCCTTTATTACCCATTCCCCAGTTTTGCATAACCAACACAGTTATAATAATATACTTTTTACCTCTGTTATTACCTTGTATCTATGCCTCTGCAAAACTGCCCCCTTATTTCAGTTCTTTTGACAGACTTGCATTTTTAGCAAATCAGTGCTGACTCCTAGGAGCTTCACATACCTAAGCTCAATGTTATCTATATGAAACACATGAACTAATGCCCTCAAGCCCTGTCAAAATGCTTTCAGATTAGAGGCGGCCTTCAAGGTCTAAGAAATGAGCATATGAACCTCCTAGGTTTAGCTTTCAACTAAGAATTCCAAGAGAACAAAGCAAAATTGGTTATAAAAGTAAATTGGAAAGTTGTTTAAAATTACATGCCCTGAGCGGGGGGAGTGAGTTGGAGGGGGGGGGGTTCTTCTTGTTTCCTTTCTCCTTCCTCCCTTTCCCCCCCCCCTTTTTTTTTTTTTCCCTCTTTCTTTCTTCCTTTTTTTCTTTTTTTCTTTTTTTTTTCCTTCTTTCCTCTCCCAGCTGGGGCTGGGGGTTTCCCTATAGAGTAAAAATTCAGCTGAATGTAATCTCATATTGGTTGACTGACTCTGACTTGGTTTTCATAAACCTATTGTTTATGATCTTTTTGGAAATAAATAACCTGGATATGAAAACTTAGTAGTGTAAAAGAGATAATCAGGTCCACACTTGATAATTAATTGAACTTGGCATAACTAGGGTTTAATCTATGCCAATATTATTATTGTATTATCAATTGTTAACTTAACTATGATTAATTTAGGTTAAATTATGAAGTTAGTCAAGTCTTGACTCAATTTTCTGTTGATGTTAATATTGGGCCTTGTATGGTGTAAATAATTATTTTGCTGAATAATAAAAATTAAAAAGTTAAAAAAAAAAAATTACATGCCCTATTTAAATCATGAAAGTTTTTTTTTTTACTTGACTGTCCCTTTAAATATTTTTAACATAAAATATATAGTAAATGAGGAGTTTAGGCATACCATAGAGAAATGGGAAAACAGGGGGTTATATAGAGTAGCAGACATGTTGTTTAATGGTAAGATATTAACCTTTACACAACTTCAACAAAAGCTAGAGCCTATACCATTGTTCTGGTTTCTTTATCTGCAAACCACCTCAGCTATACGTACACATTTGGGAACAGGGGGATCACATGAATGCCAAACGACTTTGGAACGCTTATGCACTGCATCCCAAAGACCCAAGAAGGCTATATCGCGAATGTATATCTCCATTCAAGAGACTAGAGTTAAATCCAAATCCCCCTTAATGTTAAACTGGGAAGTAGACACTGGGAAAGAATACGAGATAGATGAATGGAATGCGATGCTATACTATTCCAGTAAAGGTCTTATTAGTGCAGACCTAAGAGAAAATATACTAAAAACATCCTTCAGATGGTACTTGATGCCAGCAAAGATGGCGTATATGGGGAAGAGTAATTTTAAACACTGCTACAGAGGATGCATAGTAATAGGATCATATACACACATGTGTTGGGAATGCCCTATAGTCCAAAGAATAGGGCATAAGCTCTCAAAACTATTAAGTACAATATTAGATGAACAAATTGAGCTTACACCAGCACAGGCACTCCTAAACGAATGAATTCCCAGATTTAACTTACATATTAATACTTTTATTAAAATCTTATGTACTACCACCAGAATAGCTATAGCTAAATACTGGAAGACAGAAGCACCAAGCTGGTCTGAGGTTTTGGGTAGGATTAAGTTGGTGTACTCAATGTATGAAACAGCAGTGATTATACAAGATGCAACTGTAACTTTCCAAAAGGTATGGTTTTACTGGATACTGAAAAATAGTGAAAGACAAAGCCAGAATGGTGAACAGAGTGTGGCAGGTGGGGACTGGTAAGGGACAAAGATAGCTAGAGCAGTAGGAGTAGCAAATTAATGGTAGATAGCCCAAAAGACTAAATGTTACAGTAGAGTAAAGTTGGATGAGTGTGCGCTCATGAGATATTATAGCAAAGGTGTACAGTGAGGAAAAAAATATGTTTTAGAGTTTTTATTGTTTATGTTAAATTGTTTTGGATTTTTGAATAAGTTATTGCACTCCCTCTAATTTTGCTGACGGCTCTGAAGGATGCTGGATATTAACTTGGATTCAGGGGGAAAGGCAAGGTAAAAGGAATAAAATAGACACTTTTTCTCCAGACAAAATAGCCTGAATGGATGGGACACCATGGATTAAGCTACAGCAAAAAGATACCTTTTGAATCTATGAGTAGATACATACAGGGAAGTGTACAGGAACTCGGTAATGTCTTATCTTCAGGAGAAACTCCCTTGGTGGGAGATATTTCAACAAGGTTTATAGTTATATATACAAGATTTTAAATAATGACGTGTTGAATTTCCATTGTAATTCATGTAACAAACTACTATTGTCATGTGTGGAGAGATGGTGTCAATAAAAATTATTTCAACTAAATATTTTTAACATGAACTAAATATTGTAAATTAACAAGTGCTTGTGCAAAAAAAATCCCCATGCCTATATGCACTAAAGTACGGAGCAGAAAGTAGTGAGGGACAGACAAGGGGTTAAAATCACAGATTGTCCAGTATATTGGTGGAGGACAGCTGGTGTCTGGTTTTGAGGATACAAATAAAAAGAGCCTTTAACTTAGTATGGGGCATGTGATGCTTGGTTAAAAAGGAAATTTAAATAAGGTAGTTATATGGTGTTTTAAAGGGACAGAAAGTAAAAATTAAACTATGATATTACAGATAGTGCAAGTAATTGTATACAAATACAATATGCCAATTTACTTCTGTTATCAAATTTGCTTTATTTTGTTGGTATCCTTTTGTTGACTAGTAACCCATGGTAGGCTCCGGGGCAGAAATTCACTATTGTGAGCAAGCTGATCATATTGGGTGAGCCAATGACAAGAGGCATATACTGTATGTGTATCCACCAATCACCAGCTAGCTCTCAGTAGTGTATTGATGCTCCTGAGCCTACCTAGGTATGATTTTAAAGATTGTAATATCACATATACAGAAACTATATCTGTATTTAACTCAAGTACTCATTATAGGTTACTTCACTTAAAGGGACAATCTAGTCCAAAAAAAAAACGTTCATGATTCAGATAGGGCATGTCTTTTTAAACAATTTTCCAATTTACTTTTATCACCAATTTTTCTTTGTTCTCTTGGTATTCTTAGCTGAAAGCTTAACCTAGGAGGTTCATATGCTAATTTCTTAGACATTGAAGGTTGCCTCTTAAGGGCTAGATTACGAGTTTGGCGTTAGCCATAAAAAGCAGAGTTAATGGGTCCTAACGCTGCTTTTTAACGCCCGCTGGTATTACAAGTTTAGCAGGTACAGGTGTACCGCTCACTTTTCTTCTGCAAATTTTCCATACTGCAAATCTCTTTACGTCAATTGCGTATCCTATCTTTTTAATGGGATTTTCCTAATGCCGGTATTACGAGTCTTGGAAGAAGTGAGCGGTACAGCCTCTACCTCCAAGACTCCTACCGCATATAAAAGTCAGTAGTTAAGAGGTTTATGGGCTAACGCCGGAACATAAAGCTCTTAACTAAAGTGCTACAAAGTACACTAACACCCATAAACTACCTATTAACTCCTAAACCGAGGCTCCCCCACATCGAAAACACTAAAATAACATTTTTTAACCCCTAATCTGCCGACCGGACATCGCTGCCACCTACATTATACCTATGAACCCCTAATCTGCTGCCCCTAACATCGCCGACACCTACATTATATTTATTAACCACTAATCTGCCGCCCCCAACGTCGCCGCCACCTAACTACAAATATTAACCCCTAATCTACCGCTCCCAACGTCGCCGCTACTATATTAAATGTATTAACCCCAAACCTAAGTCTAACCCTAACCCTAACACCCCCCCTAACTTAAATCTATTTTTAATAAATCTAAATAAAATTACTATAATTAAATAAATTATTCCTATTTAAAACTAAATACTTCCCTATAAAATAAACCCTAATATAGCTACAATATAACTAATAGTTACATTGTAGCTATTTTATGATTTATTTTTATTTTACAGGCAAGTTTGTATTTATTTTTACTAGGCACAATAGTTATTAAATAGTTATTAACTATTTAATAACTTCCTAGCTAAAATAAATACAAATTTACCTGTAAAATAAACCCTAACCTAAGTTACAATTACACCTAACACTACTCTATAATTAAATTAATTACCTAAACTACCTACAATTAAATACAATTAAATTAAATAAACTAAATTACGAAAAAAAAAAAACACTAAATTACAGAAAATAAAAAAGAAATTACAATATTTTAAACTAATTACACCTAATCTAATCCCCCTAATAAAATAAAAAAGCCCCGCAAAATAATAAAATTCCCTTGTAATACCAGCGTTGTTTAAAGCGTTGTTGTGCGCTGGAAAAAAAAGGCTCGTTAGCAACTCAAGTTTTTACCGACAAAACTTGTAATCTAGCCGTTAGTTACTTATAAAGCACTTTATTATGAAGTCATTATGCCTAAAGTACAGTGGTGTTTACAGTAATAGAAATGTGTTCTGAGTTCCTCTGTTTAAATAAAATTGTTTAGAGTGGCTTAACATTTATGTGGTGTTAAATAGCTTATAAACACAAGTGTGTTATAATGCAAGGACCATTTGATCACAGATGTGCACTTTAACATTTAGCTCTCCTCCTTGCATGCTGTCACTCACTCACATGTAAGTTTTGCCTATATTCACACTCCCTTACAGATGCTGGGGACTCCCACACAAGCTCTGAGTGCTGACTGGGAGAGCTGATAAGGGGACATTTATGACTTTTACTCAGTGCAGTGGCTAGAAGGTAGTGTAAACATCGGCAGCATGCTGCAGCCCCCAAGCCTCTGAATTCCATCCTTGACTCCAGCAGCAGAAGAGGGGTTGGTGTGCAGTGCACACATACAATTTGACTGTTAGAACTCTGCTAAAGCATTTAGCACAGAGAGTATAACACAGCTCAGCCTTCATCCCAGACCCCCACACATTGAAAAGATATGTCCTGGTTAAATGTGCTAGTGCTGTGCTAACAGGTGCTCTATCAAATGTAACTAGGACATATATTTTAATGTGTGGGGGTCTGGGATCTCTAAACATAGGAGCTTATTTCTTACCCGGTTCCAGCTCTGTCTGCAGGCTGACACTGCATTCCTCACATGGTGCCTCACTGCCTCTGATTCAAAACAGCAGTGGTATCTAGTAGCTGCTTCGCTCCACCCACTCTCAAACTCCTCTGCAAAAGCCTTGGCTGGTAATATAATTTAAATATATCTCGCCCGGTGAGATTTTATAGTAGTCCTGGCTGAACCCCATAAACCCCCCGCTCCCAGAAAAAAGCCCCAGCCAAAAAAATAAATAAAAAATATAAGAAATAATAATAGAATTAAAAAAATTAAAAAACAACAACTTAGTGCTGCATGATGCAAATCCCTGCAGGAATTGCGGGCCCTCTAACACATGCAGGGCCCTCGGGCAAGGGCCGAATTGCCCGACTTGTCAGTCCGCCCCTGTCACAACCTCCATCGCAAAATATCCACTAATCCTCTAAACTCCCTAACCAGCTAACCCCCCCTAACACTCTTAACCTAACGCCCCCGAACATACAAAAGAAAATACATGAAAAAAGCTACCATTACAGAAAATAAAAAAAATAACATTACGGAACAAAAAACTAATTACAAGAAAAAAAAAGTCATGCCTATTCTAAAACTAAAGCCCCACTTAAAAAAACACCCAAAAATAAAAAAAACTATATTAACAATAAACTAAACTATAACAATAGCCCTTAGAAGGGATTTTTGTAAGGCATTGACCTAAAGTGATATAGCTTTGTTTCACAAAAGAAAACACATTTGGTTGAGCAATTCCCTTTATAAGCTCTTTTGCTGACCAAAAAACAAACTAACAATTTATTAAAAAAAAAAACACCCAAAAAAACATATCACTGAACCCCAAAGATGGTACTCACCGATGTTGAATCCGGCTTCTACGTGCCAGCAGTGGTCCATCTTCATCCCAGTGGCAGTGGTCAATCTTCATCTATCTTCTTTTCTTCTAAGCTTTGGATCTGTCCTCGTCATGTGGTCACCCACTGCACACTGAATTTTGAATGCAAGGTACCCCCTTTATATAGGGGGTACCCTTGCATTCCTATTGGCTGATTTTCAAATTCAAATCAGCCAATAGAATGAAAGTTTTTTCTATTGGCTGATTTAAATTTGAAAATAAAATTTAGCCAGTAGTAGAATGCAAGGGTACCCCTATATAAAATTCAGTGTGCGGTGGGTGAGAGCATGGAAAGGGCATCGGGGACAAAAGATCCAAAGATAAGAAGAAAAGAAAATAGAAGATCGCCGACGGTATAAAGAGTGACTGCTGCCACCGGGATAAAGATGAACCGCTCTCGCCACGTAGGAGCCAGATTCAACTATGGAGTTTAGTGATAGGCTTTTTTGGGGTGTTTTTTTATATAGGTTTTTTTTTCTTCTTTTTCGGCAGCAAAATATCTAAATGCATATTAAGGGCAATGCCCAACCAAATGCCATTTTTAAGGACAATTTTAGAGTAGTTTTTTTTAGATAGCTTTTTTGGGGGGGAGGAGGGGGGTTACTTGTATTTTAGAATGGGATAGTGTTAAAAAGCTAAATTGCTTTAGGGCAATGCCCTACAAAAAGTCCTTCTAAGGGCTATTGCTATAGTGTAGTTTAGTGTTAGTATAGGGTTTTTATTTTTGGGGTGTTTTTTTTTTAAGTGGGGTTTTATTTTTAGATTTAGGCATAACTTTTTTATTTTTGGTAATTTGTTTTCTTCTGTAATGGTAGTTTTTTTTTGTTTTCTGTAATGGTAGCTTTTTTTCAAATGTAATGCTAGTTTTATTTTTGATAAGTTAGGGGGTGTTAGGTTAGTGGGTTAGCTGTTTAGGGGGTTTAGAGGTTAGTGGGTGTTTTGCGATGGGGGTTCTGGAAGTTTAGGGGTTAATAGTGTAGTTGGGTATTTTGCGATGGGGGTTGTGGCAGTTTTGGGGTTAATAGTGTAGAGGGATATTTTTTGATGGGGGTTGTGGTAGTTTAGTAGTTAATAGTGTAGAGAGGTAGTTTGCAATGTGGGGTTTAATATAGTGGTTTAGTGCAACTGTTTCCTTTGGCTAAACTCAGGTTGCATAAAAAGTTTGAGTGTTAAATGCGATTGTGTTTGAGCGATCGCATGTACTTACAACTTGTAAAATGAGTGGTAATTGCTGCTCAATGCCGTCCAAAGAAAATTTGGCAAGCGTAAAATTACTACTAGTTTGTTTAAACAAATTTGCGGTAATTTAAACAGCACGCCACTTGTAATATGTATTTGAGAGTAAAAAAACACTGCAATCTCGAGATTGCGTTTACGCTCCTCGTGCTAATGATAGCACTCCACTCGTAATCTAGGCCTATATGGATTATTTTTAACTAATTATGGCCTAGATTATAAGTGGTGCACTCTTGATAGTGCATAGTGTGCTAATAATATCGCAGTCCATGATGAAACAGAATAACCAGGGCATATTTAGCTTTAGTACACCTTATACTTTCTATGGATAGCACGGCCTCGTTAAACATCACTCATATTACAAGTTGAAAGTTAAAAAAGTAAGCACAACTTGAGACCTGAAGTAAATTGTTAAGGCACTAATAAAAGTATCACAAAAAATAAAGTATTACATATATATATATATATATATATATATATATAAATATATATATAGTTCTCTCAAAGAAAGGCACTCTCCGTTTGTAATCAGTAAAATATATTTACTCTTGTTAGCGTTTTCGGAGTTGCCCCTGTCTTTCTTTGAGATTTTTATGCACAGCTTTAAGTGCACCCCGGAGGTTGTTAAATAATGTTATGAGTGCTGGATCCACTTGGGATATGTATAGTTTATACATATAAATAAATATTACATGTAAAATATGTTTATTGTTAAAATAAATGTATAAAAAAGTGTTTGAAAGAGATATGGTAAATGTCAAGGTGTTTGACATGGAGGGGCTTAAAAATGTATATATATATATATTTATATATATATATATACTGTATATAAATATTTATAAATATATATATATATATATATATATAGACACGCCTTTGAGCCCTTCCCTGTTAAACACCTTGACATATGCCATATCCCTTTCAAACTTTTTCTTACATACATTTATACATTTACATTTTAAAACAAAGTGTATTTTTTTAATAATAGATGAAAAATTTTATTTTTTTATATATATTTTAATACATATATATATATATACATAAATTAAAAATATTTAAAAATAGTTTCTTCTAAGTCAAAAACAATTCAATTTGAAGTATTTCTTAACTTAATGCACCTTCAGCTTTAGCACAGCTGACCTAGTGCACCTTTGTGTTATCATGCAAATGAAAACCTGAAGAGAGTTTTGTAGAGCGCTTCATAGAAGTCTATGGGGAAAGAGTTTGCTTTGCGGCAATAACTTCCAGTTGTTAGTGTGCCTGAGGCTTTCACTCAAGTGTAAACTTTTTACTTTCAACTTGTAATATGAGCAAAAGAATAAGAGTACAATACATTTAACTTGAGCATTTTTAGCACTCAGTAGGGTTAATATCATTGTGCTACACTTTTGATCTAAGCTTATATCAATTAATGACGTGTGCAATTAAAAGATTCATATGATAATACATCATTTTGTAAATATTTTTTTTAAACAGTAAAGCATTTTGCTGGCTATATTTAAGTTGTGCACACGTCTGTGTGTAAGTTTGATTTGAGCTATATTTTTACATCTCTGTTAAACAAGGCAAAAGGTTTTATTAATCTGTGAACTGAGCATGCACAAAAACATCAACATTGAAAAAACCTGAATGAACTGCAAAAACAGGTTTTCAAAGTTCAAAAACCATCCAACAATTTGCTTGGAAAAAAGTTTTATAAGGATTGGAATACTGCTGTCAAATTCATTGCAAAGTATTTGTGCATTTAAAATTGGAATACTATGTAACTGAGTTTTCAGATAAATAAAAATGACATCAAATTTGAAAAATCTTCAAAGAATCAACCAAGAGGAAAATATAATAACTCTGTTTAAGGTTATGTTAATTTGCCAAACTTCATTTGGTCCCTAAAATAAAAGCACTATGTATAAAATTGCAAACATTCATATAAAGTTTATAGTTTACCGTATAAAATAAAAGCACTTAAATTAGCAGTCTCCACTTTATGCTTTGTCACTGTTCCATTTTAATTACAATGTGCTGAAGTATATAGCAAAAGCAACAAATTGCATGTCACCATCTACACTCTGTTTTAGTGAAGCTTCAGTAATTTAACTTTAGTAACATAAAGAAGGAACCAATTTTCCAATACATAATCTTTTTGCAATACTTGATAGGAAAGTAATTCTTAGTAGGAAACTTTATAATGTCTGAAAGTGCTTCACTGAAGAGTGTAGCATTTACACAATTTGAACCACAACTAAATAAAAACACTAAGCAAAGTTTTTTTAAAGAAGAAAATGCACTGTGACAGCTGTCTGACCTTTACATTCAGGAGGAATTAACGAAAACACAGATCAGGAGTTGGTTTAAACAGTTATGTATTGAAATTTGAACAGAGAATGGTAGGTTTACATATGTCCTCATTATACTAAGTTCTGAAGGGAGGTAAAATGAAGAAAAAGGGTTAAGTGCACTATTTCCTTGACTGTCAATAATAAAATATTACTTTTAAATCAATAAATATTAAAAAGGAACCCTATATCAAACTAAAGGTAATAAATAGACACACTCATGGGAACTTATCCTTAAGTCATCTGGAAAAGACCCAAGAACTGAAAATATCAGACTCAACACCTCTGGTATTCCTGGATGATGGCAGGAACCTCGGCATAAGCTAGTAGCTGACAGAATAAAATTGAGCATGACTTAAGGATAATTCTCAGTGATATGGGCCAGCAACTACAAATCTTCTGGATAAAAGGACTACTACAATGTTTTTCCACTGTCTTGATTACCATTGATTAAATAGTGTTGAGTAATATACTTAAAGGGCCATGATACCCAAATGTTGAAACACTTGAAAGTGCTGCAGCATAGCTGTAAAAAGCTGACTAGAAAATATCACCTGAACATCTCTATGTAAAAAAGAAAGATATTTTACCTCAAAAATTCCTCAGTAGCCACATCCCATTGTAAAGGACTTCTAAGCAGCAAATCAGTATGTCTGTCCCGGGACAGTTATGGGAGTGAGCTTACGTACACACTCATCTTATTTCCCTATTTAGTTTAAGGAAATTTACTATGAAATCTCATGAGAGTTAAGTCAAATCTCATGAGATCACAGTAAAAGAGTTCATGACCTCAGCACTGCTGATGCTGATTGGCTGCTGTGCATTTCTTCTTTTTTTTTTTTTTTTTTTTTTTTACCTGCAGCTGAGCAACAGCTGAAGTATAACTTTTTTTTACACAGAACTTACTCTGCGGAGCTGAGGAAATTGTGACATAAAATATCTTCTTTTTTTACATAGAGATGCTCAGGTGAAATTTTCCTGTCAGCTTTTTACAGTTATACTGCATCAGTTTAAAGTGATTTAGCATATGAGTATTATGTCCCTTTAAAGAGACAGAAAACATTTTGAAATTGTACCATAAAATGTTTAACTATGTAAGTTTAACCTTATCACATATCTGTGCATATTTGCTATTATCAGAGTTTGAACTGCACACAATTTTAAGAATTTTTCAAATATACTTCCATTATCAAATTTTGCACAATCTTATTATATGCACATTTTTTGAGGCACCAGCTCCTACTGAGCAGGTGCACAAGCTCACAGGGTATACGCATACTAGTCTGTGATTGGCTGATGTCTGTCATATGGTAAAGGGGGCTGGCAAATGGGAGAAAAAAATAATTTGCCAGAATAGTTTTTTGTGTCAGCTGATCCGCGCCTGTTTTGTGCACGCTTACATTGGGCTGCTTAGCAATACATGAGCAACCAAATTAACAGCTACTAATAGGATTTATGCCAGCCTTTTGGACATGATAAGATGTGAGTACACAGTATATTTGCTTTTTGCTACAAGTTACAACCCGTAAGGAAGTATACATTATGTGTGCAGGCTTTTTAACCCAATGAACGGACTATGTCCATTCTCACAAACAAGTTGACATATGTATGCTGTAACCTACACATCTTACTTCTACATATTTGTGAGACTACTTAGATGTTATAGACTTGTCAGATCAGAAGCATTATGGTTTAAATTGACTCTGAACTTATGATGTTAATTGATATGCACTTTGTCCAGTGATATGTACACACAACTTTGTATGCACTTGGTTCTGAGTTTACACTAATGTGACTATTCAAGTATGGATGCCTATTGTATTTTATTTTTACTTTATGCATAGATAGAGACATGCACTATATGATCATAGTTTGGTAGATTCACATACGGGTGTGTTATTACTGATTGTTTGGCAACTTGGATGTTGCCATGGCTACACACTTTTGGCACAATTTTCACTAGTTGTTTGATGGGTGGGGCTTAGTTGCTATATATTGCACATTGTTCACTTTTGTCTGGTCTGAGGAAGGGGTCTGCGAACCCCGAAACGTTACCACAATAAATATTTAATCATTTTGAACCAAATCCAGTGAGTGCAGTCCCTCATTGAAATAGACTGTATGCTCTGGCACAACATTCTTTAACAATGTGTCCTTTAATCTGATTAATAAAGTCACATTGCACTGACCAGTCTGATATGCACTCGTACATTCACTGAAACACACACTACCATACCTTCTAAGATCAAGTTAAGTATGTTATACTGTCACTCTATTCAGGAAATTCCAACAAAATTGGTAATTGCAAAAAGAGTGAAAACCAGACTGCTTCACTGAGATCTTTGCAGGGGATGGTGATTAGTATCAGTTTACATCAACTGGGAACATTAAACATCTGGACATCACCCTCCTTAAACTTTTCTGCTATAGATATGCCAAGTAAGAGGAGTCCCGTTGCTGCCAATTTACCTTGTCCTTGCTGTGATCATGGATGGTGTCATTTACCTTCTCAATGCTGTCTACCCATGCAAGGAGACTGTCACCACCCGGCTTTTTCCTGTTCCCCTGTCACTGCCCGGCTTTTTCCTGTCCTGCTCCAATGCCGTCCCTCAGAAACAAAGACTACACCGGGTGTGTAGTACACCCTACAGCGCACCCTACAGTTCCCAATGTGCACCTCCCAGTCCCACACACACAGCTCTCAGTGTGCGAGTGTCACGTGACAGCTGGCTCTCACTCGCACACTGAAAGATGTGCGATTAGCAAGGCTATGGACTGGGTTGTGGGAGGCACTGCAGATAGAAAGGGGAAAGTGCTTTTCCCTATATTTCTATCGCACATGCGGTTCGGTGCGATAGATAGCAATTAACATTGAATTATTTTTTTTTTTAAAGACAAAACTGCAGTGGAGGTGTGGAGCCTAGATGAATTATTATTATTATTATTAATTAAATAAATAAATCTTTTTATTACGCCAAAAATATTTATTTATTTAATTTGTTCTTTCTTTTGGGGGGTTTCTTTTGGGTTCACTGTGGGTTCACGTGTGGCTGTGCACAAATAGAGGAGCCTCCACTGGCTCTCCCACAATTCTGAGATTGTTTGAACGTTTTGTGTAATTAATACTGAACTTGTGTGCAGTTACCAAGAACCACCAAGTGACTGTAGGAGTAGATTATAGATCTGCTCTTCTCTCTTCCTCCTTCTAACTATTAATTAATAACCACTTGTACTTGGTTTTAAATTACTCTACGAGTGGTCGTCTTATGAGAAATATTTACAACCATCGCAGATTATAATACATTTGCATAAATTGTAAGAAGAAGAGATGAACAATAACAGCAAAGAGTTCAGTTACTCAGATGAGTTGACCCTATTGTTTCTAAAACAAGTATCTCGTATACATAAAAAAGTTATTGTTTTTCACAGCTGTTTAAAGGAAACACAATCATATAGGGAGTCTAAAAGGTTAGTTTCTGTACCTACTCAATGCTACTTTTATTATCAATTTTCCTGTGTAAACTGTGATAATATATTTTTTTTAAACATTAAAGAAACATTAGGGGCTAGAATACAAGTGGCACATTACTTAGCAGCACACATATTACAAGTTAAAAGTAAAAACTTTTGTGTGCGAGTGAAACGCTCTAAATTCAGGACTTCAGGATTGGATATCATGAACGCATTAACTTATTCTCCCCGTAGACGTCAATGGAGAGCGTAGAAGAAAAAAAAACACATCGCTTGGCGCTAACCCGACAGGAGTTATTAATATTTCACATTCCAATGTTCTTCACATACAGGAAAATTTAATTTTTTATTATAAATACATATTTATATAAATATCTGTATATATATATACCTAAATATGTATTTCTTTAGATATGGAGGTAGAACATTATATTTTAAATTACAATTATCAGATATATATAGAAATAAATATTTAATAATAAAAATTTTAAAAAATTCCAAGCAAAGAGCATTGGAATGTTAAATATGCATAACTCACTTCAGGTTTTGCACTTTAGGTCTAAATTTTCATGCAATTTTAAACAACTTTTTATTGTACTTTTATCATCAAATTTGCTTTGTTCTCTTGGAATTCTTTGTTGAAAACTAAACCTAGGTAGGCTCATATGCTAATTTCTAAGCCTTTGAAGGCCGCCTCTTATTTCAGTGCATGTTGACAGTTTTCACAGCTAGACAGTGCTAGTCCATGTGTGCCATAAAGATAACATTGTACTCACTCCTGTGGAGTTATTTATGAGTCAGCACTGATTTTCTAAAATGCAAGTCTGTCAAAAGATCTGAAATAAGGGGCCAGTCTGCAGAGGCTTAGATACAAGGCAATCACAGAGATAAAATGTATATTAATATAACCATGTTGGTTATGCAAAACTGGGGAATGGGTAATAAAGGGATTATCTATTTTTTTAAGGCAAGTTATGGAAAAGATTAAACATTGAAAAATATTAATAATAATTAATAAATATAGATGTACTAAAAAATTCAAAATTTACCATAGAATATATATATAATATATATACACACTATATATATTTACAGTATCTATAATACTGGGCTATAGCACTATAACTATAGTGCGACACCCGAAGCGTATTACACATATTTTATTTCCAATGCTCTTCACATAGATTTTTTTTTACATTTTGAATATAATATATATATATATATATATATATATATATATATATATATATATATGATAATGTTAATGTAAAATATATATCTATACACATATAAACAAGAAATAAAGCAATAAGCACTCACTGGTCTTCATCAAAAAACGTGTCCTTTATTCCATACGTGAAGTTTCGGGACCACTCAAGTCCCTTCCTCAGACAAGACCAAACAAGAAGTGAAACAACAATCCCAGGACAGCTGTTTCGTGGTTATTGCCACTCAGTGTGGCAATAACCACGAAACAGCTGTCCTGGGATTGGTCCGAATCACTGTATTCCCCCTAGCTAAGCTTAAAAGCTGTGTAATGCGGCAATACTATGGCGTAAAGGGAAGTCTGCCTTAAAAATCAGGCTAGAAGTAAAAAAGTGAGTCATTGTGAACCTCATTTGCATATCTCACTCAGAATCCTTTGCTTCATTGGAAACAGTGTAATCAGAGAGTTTCTGTGGTAAAAGCAAGTCTTCTGACTTGTCTAGATTTGTAAATGGTTTACACAATGAGTTATTTTCTCTACATATATAAATATATAGAGAAGTTCAGAGCAGGGACTGCACTCACTGGATTTAGATACATACAATGTTATTTATTCTGTGGTAACATTTTCAGGGTTCGCAGATCCCTTCCTCAGACCAGACAAACACTGAAACGTTACCACAGAATAAATATCATTTTATATATCTAAATCCATTGAGTGCAGTCCTTGCTGTGAACTTCTATTGATATTTTGACTTTGCACCCTGGTTGAAGACACATTGAAATTGTTAGTGCAGATACACGAGGAGGATATATATATATATATATATATATATATATATATATATATATATATATATATATATATTTGAATAAAGATATAGGTGTAGGTAAATATATATATATATATATATATATATATTTATTTATATAGAAAAATAACATTTTCCTGTATGGAAAGTACATTGGAATGGGAAATATGTACAGTAAATACATAGTAAAACATATTAAATATTAATATTGAATAGATATGATTTCTGTGTTCAAGTATTTAAATGCAAAGGACTCCAATGTGTGTATGTGTGTATATACAGTATCTAACGAAAGTGAGTACACTCCTCACATTTTTGTAAATATTTATATCTTTTCATGTGACAACACTGAAGGAATGGACATTGCTTCACTGTAAATTAGTGAGTGTACAGCCTGTATAACAGTGTAAATTTGCTGTCCCCTCAAAATAACTCAACATACAGCCATTAATGTCTAAACCATTCGCAACAAAAGTGAGTACACCCCTAAGTGGAAATGTCCAAATTGGGTCCAATAAGCAATCCTCCCCCCCCCCCCCGGTGTCATGTGACTCATTAGTGTTTCAAGGTTTCAGGTATGAATGGGGAGCAGCTGTAATTTTAAATGTACAGTAAAAAAAAAAATCTGACAAATTTCAAAATTTGTCATCCCCTTGTTTCATGTGACAGCCATCAGCCAATCACAGACTCATATATGTATACACTAATCTCTTGCGCATGCTCAGTAGTAGGTAGTGCCTCAGAAAGTATGCACATAAAAAGACTGCACAATTTGATTATGGAAGTAGATTGAAAAGTCTATTAAACATGTACCATGAAATTATGTGTTTAATTTTGACTTTAGTTTCTCTTTTAAATACTGCAGAATGAATAATATATTACTTTTTAAGAACATAAAAAAACAAGAACTAAATTCTCTGCTTCTTTACTTCCTTCCCTAGCCCATTGGAAACTTTACCTACAGGAATTTAACCTAATGCTATAAGTAACATAGAAAGTTGACATTTAAATAAGAAAATAATCTTTCCACTAAAGGTGCAACGGAAAGAGCCAGAAGATGTCACTATGCCTAGGAATGACATGCTCTTCCGTTTTGCCTTGGAATGCTGCTTTGCTGTGCTCTCAATATATCCCATAGGCTAGCAGGTGTTCTGAATATAGAAAGGAGTTTTACATGAAGCAGCTTTTATACAGTTGCACAGGATATAAGCTATCTACTTACAGTTTTCTCAATACTGCCTCAGCCATACATCATAAAGGCATTTATATATTTGGGGGGGAAAAAACAAGCATTAAACTTAAAGCCTACTGGTGCATCATTTAAATCAATTTAATACATTTATTTTATTGCTGGGAACGTTTAATTGCATCTATAAATGGAAACTATACATTACCTTAAATCCTTGTGTTATAATGAATTTTGTTACAATTTCCTTACATATTTAATTTCATTTTATTATATTCACATATTTTATTAATAATTTCAAAATATAAAGCTAGATAACAAGTGGAGTGCAAAAATTGCTAGTATTGCTATATTATTTTCCCTAAGGCTTTTTTAACCCCTTAATGACCACAGCACTTTTCCATTTTCTGTCCGTTTGGGACCAAGGCTATTTTTACATTTTTGCGGTGTTTGTGTTTAGCTGTAATTTTCTTCTTACTCATTTACTGTACCCACACATATTATATACCGTTTTTCTTGCCATTAAATGGACTTTCTAAAGATACCATTATTTTCATCATATCTTATAATTTACTATAAAAAAATTATAAAATATGAGGAAAAATTGAAAAAAACACACTTTTTCTAACTTTGACCCCCAAAATCTGTTACATATCTACAACCCCCAAAAAACACCCATGCTAAATAGTTTCTAAATTTTGTCCTGAGTTTAGAAATACCCAATGTTTACATGTTCTTTGCTTTTTTTGCAAGTTATAGGGCAATAAATACAAGTAGCACTTGCTATTTCCAAACCATTTTTTTCCAAAATTAGCGCTAGTTACATTAGAACACTAATATCTTTCAGGAAACCCTGAATATCCCTTGACATGTATATATTTTTTTTAGTAGACATCCCAAAGTATTGATCTAGGCCAATTTTGGTATATTTCATACCACCATTTCACCGCCAAATGCTATCAAATACAAAAAATCGTTCACTTTTTCACAAATATTTTCACAAACTTTCGGTTTCTCACTGAAATTATTTACAAACAACTTATGCAATTATGGCATAAATGGTTGTAAATTCTTCTCTGGGATCCCCTTTGTTCAGAAATAGCAGACATATATGGCTTTGGCGTTGCTTTTTGGTAATTAGAAGGCCGCTAAATGCCACTGCGCACCACAAGTGTATTATGCCCAGCAGTTAAGGGGTTAATTAGGGAGTTTTTAGGGAGCTTGTAGGGTTAATTTTAGCTTTAGTGTAGTGTAGTAGACAACCCCAAGTATTGATCTAGGCACATTTTGGTATATTTCATGCCACCATTTCACCGCCAAATGCGATCAAATTAAAAAAAACGTTAAATTTTTCACAATTTTAGGTTTCTCACTGAAATCATTTACAAACAGCTTGTGCAATTATGGCACAAATGGTTGTAAATGCTTGTCTGGGATCCCCTTTGTTCAGAAATAGCAGACATATATGACTTTGGCGTTGCTTTCTGGTAATTAGAAGGCTGCTAAATCCTGCTGCGCCTCACACGTATATTATGGCTAGCAGTGAAGGGGTTAATTAGGGAGTTTGTAGGGAGTTTGCAGGGTTAATTTTAGCTTTAGTGTAGAGATCAGCCTCCCACCTGACACATCCCACCCCCTGATCCCTCCCAAACAGCTCCCTTCCCTCCCCCACCCCACAATTGTCCCCGCCATCTTAAGTACTGGCAGAAAGTCTGCCAGTACTAAAATAAAAGGGTTTTTTAAAAAATTTTTTTAGCATATTTACATATGCTACAGTGTAGGATCCCCCCCTTAGCCCCCAACCTCCCTGATCCCCCCCAAAACCGCTCTCTAACCCTCCCCTCTGCCTTATTGGGGGCCATCTTGGGTACTGGCAGCTGTCTGCCAGTACCCAGTTGCAAAAAAAAAGTGCTTTTTTTTATTTTTTTGTTTTTTTTTCTGTAGTGTAGCTCCCCCCCCCCCCACACAGACAAACCCCCACCACCTTGCTTATCATTTTTTTTTTTACTTCTAAGACGTTTTTTAACATTTTTTTATTAAAGATTTTCTGTAGTGTAGCGGTTCCCACCTGCTCCCTCCCCGTGCACGCGCCCGCCCTCCCGTGCACGCGCGCGCGTCCGTGCGTGCCCCCGGTCACCCCCGCCCACGATCCCGCCCCCCTCCACATCAGCAGGGCCATCGATGGCCGCCACCCGCCTCCCGGTCCGGCTCCCACCCACCAACGCCGTAAGCCACCGATCTCCGGTGCAGAGAGGGCCACAGAGTGGCTCTCTCTGCACCGGATGGCTTAAAAAGGTTATTGCAGGATGCCTCCATATCGAGGCATCACTGCAATAACCGGAAAGCAGCTGGAAGCGAGCAGGATCGCTTCCAGCTGCTTTCCACACCGAGGACGTGCAGGGTACGTCCTCAGGCGTTAACTGCCTTTTTTTTGAGGACGTACCCTGCACGTCCTCAGTCGTTAAGGGGTTAATTACCAAATTAATAGTAATTTTTGGTGTCTTGCTGTAATTAATGTAGCTATATATACATTGCATAACTGCTAGACCCCCTACTTAACCATCCTAAACCCCCAGTGCAATAACCGTAACTGCCATTAACTTACAAACTGCCATAAACCCAGTTGCAATTTGCCCTCCAACAGCTAAAATCCCTAACTGTTATTAAAGGGACAGTCTATACCAGAATTGTTATTGTTTAAAAAGATAGATAATCCCTTTATTACCCATTCCCTAGTTTTGCATAACCAACACAATTATATAAATACACTTTTTACCTCTGTGATTACCTTGTATCTAAGCCTCTGCAAACTGCCCCCTTATGTCAGTTCTTTTGACAGACATCCATTTAGGAGTTCGTACCTGAACTCCGCATGCATGAGCACAGTTTTCTCTATAGGACACACATGAACTAACACCCTCTAGTGGTGAAAAACTGTCAAAATGCCCTGAGAGAAGAGGCGGCCTTCAAGGGCTTAGAAATTAGCACTATGAACCTCCTAGGTTTAGCTTTCAACTAAGAATAGCAAAGAACAAAGCAAAATTGGTGATACAAGTAAATTGGAAAATTGTTTAAAATGACATTCTCTATATGAATCATGAAAGTTTATTTTGGACTAGGCTGTTCCTTTAACCCCTTAACCACAATAATCCCATCGCAAAAACTGCTAGGAACCTTAATTTTTATTAACTTCTTTTTGCAAGGGATACCCCCAACACAAGGACTCTATGCCACACCACAAAGGACCCTCTAACCCCTATGGACTCCCCACCACAGGGACAACCCCACTTAAAGTGACACCTATTCTTAGACCTTCCAATATACCTTAAACCCTTTAAAATTTAAATTTACAAAAAAAGAAATCCATAAAAAAGAAAACCCCACCTAGAAAAATAGAAACACACTAATGTATTCACCATACGTACTCTTCACGGTGGTCTAGTGAAATATATTCATGGTACAGAAGGCTTTTCTTATGGCCATAGTCAATTAAAATAATGTATTATTGTTCATTTCTATTGGTTTGTTTAACAAACCAATAAGGTGCAAGCCATTTCTGCTGGCTACAAAGCTGTAACATAAATAAAAACATTCCCAGAGAAAAGAAGACTTAAAAGCACATTGATAGTGCTTTTTTGTTTTTGTAAATATTATTTATTGTAATATAAAAAGGTTTAGAGGCTTTTGGTAGGTCTTAGAGTAAGGGTCCCAAAAGATGGGGAGTCATTGCTGTGGAGTGGGATTGGGTTGGGTGGAATCTCTTGTGATGGATGGCCCTTTTAGGAGGGAGTCCTTGCGGGGGTTCCTTTGCAGTGGGGGCTCTAAAAACTGACTCCATCTGTATATGGATTGATTTTATTGGAACTGTCAATACATATCTGAACAGATTTGCAGAAAGCAATACAGTAGAAGCAGCATTCCCCACGATAAGGATGCTGTCTGGAAACCTGTACAATTATCTCATTTGTAATTGTGCTTTTTACAGTTTACCTCAGATTTTTATGAGGTTTATTTTGTGAGATCCTTCTAATGTGTGGCGCTTCTACCTTGTCTTTGCTTGTAGATTTGGACTGTTAATTAGGAGCTGCTACTGATAGAGACATAGCTTTTACAGTCAAAAGCAACAAGCATAGGGTATAACCCTATGAGATCATGATTGTACAGTGGCCTGTGTAGAGGAGGTGTCTCCAGGATGATCTAAATGTTTTTAGGTTATCACTTTTTTTTATATAGTTTCTACAAAAATACCTCTTACTGTCTAAATAGAGGGGAAAATAATATGACTAATATCTGAAGAAGAATGGGAGATTCTTTATGAAATCCAAAGGATATTATTAGTATCATTGTTATTGCATTATTAATATTATTATTATTATTATTATTATTATTATTATTATTTTTATTATTATTATTTTTTTTTTAAATCAGAAATTTTTATTAAGGTATTTAGCATAACAATATGATTACTGTAATGATATGCTCAACATCTTTGATATGTAATAGCCTGTACATATACAACATAAAAGAAAACAATGTCACAGAATACAGAAATCCTCATATGTGATACATCTTAATCACATATAAATATCTTTAGTATAGCCATAGCCAAAACAGTAGAAGAAAAAAAAAAGAAAACAAATTGTTAAGCTTATACATACAGGTCTTAATGTGTACAAACAACTTTGAGAAACCATTTTTTAACATATCATAATTCTAGTACATCGTTCATATGTGCATTTCAATTCTTATATTGATACCTTAAGATTTTTAATTTTAGTTATTATTACTATAATACCTCTTTAGTAGGGTTCTCTGTCTACTAGAATGATACTTTACATTATATATTTTAGAACACAAACCGATATAACGAGAAGCATGATTCTCAAGTATCTAGTCATCATTCTCACTTATTAAAATGGTAAATTGTAGTCTAGCAACAATGTTAATCTGGGAGTAGAGTGTGAGGATGGTGGAGATAATTTTAAACTAAAGAGTACAAGAATGTGTTCATGGCATTCTGATGTGAGAGTGATAATAGTGGATTGTTAACTAGCTAATGGTAGTAGTAAAACACCAATGTGAGTAAGGCGCCCTTATGTACCCATCTTAGGAAGCCCTTATAGTAAATTAGTGCTAGGAAGGATCTGTCTTAGGTTTATCATTGTGTCTATGTTACCTAGGACTCAACTACAGAGATCTACCAGGGCAAACCTGCTGGTCCCCCGTCTAATATATGGTCCTAAATGTATCAACAAAAATATATTCACTAATCTCCTCTCATATATATAAAACTCGTAAGGTGCATATACCACTTATATAGCTCTTCAACCTGTACCCATCTTAAATTATTAATGCCAGTTTACAAAAAATTTAAATTATAATGGAGAGATGAGCTGTCTAATCTTATAGAGAGGTATGTATTCGGGCTAAGTTCTCGAGAATAAGAATATGTATATATTAGGTCACTATTCATTACTCCTCTAGGATTCTATGCTGGGGATTCTATAGTATATCTTTGTGGACCCCCTGTCTCGGCCACAGGCAGATGGGCCCACATCCAGTGAAGCAGTCTCTATAGTCTCCACTTAATTTCTAAATACATTACAATTTAGGGATAGACCCCAAACTTAGTTGATGTAGGTTATATTCCAATAGTTAACCCTAGAATATACTCAATTCCCCTAGACTGTTGTCAATAAGTAAAAAAAACAGCTATATTAACGCTGACCTCTAGCTTAAGTGTAATACTCAGCCTCTCAAGAACTTACTATGTTTGAGCTAATACACAAAGCTTAGTATTATAAGTACCCCCACCAGTTTCAGAAATATACTTAACCATAGGAGTCATAAGCAAAATGATTCCTCTTAATTTGCCCTGTAATATAGTAACATCTCTCTCTCCCTTTACACAATGTAGTAGTATAGTAGGTGTAAACTTTGTCTAAGCCCAGCCATACTATGAACCTATCCACACGAGTATAGAAACATTGGGTTAATAAACTTAATTGTGAAACAAAAATATCCCAGGTCCATTAGTATATCTCACTGGGGTTTTGCGATATATTAGACCACCTATTATAAGTCTGTAATGAGTCCAGATGATTGTGCTTACTGGGATGGTGAGATAGTTCAAAAATATAACATCATCAGCCAACTCGTGTACTGTGGAGGATTTATTCCATCTATCAAGTAATATTCATCTCTCCCAGTCTAAGGATTTATAGATGTCTTCCACCTGGATCCCATGATAGAACTGTAGCAGTCGTTACATTTAGCAGTTTCTGCCCGTTGCAGCCATCCCACTTCATAAATGCAGGAGTGTGACCATTGTGCTGCGTCATGCCATTGAGCCGTGTTGAAAATCCAAATAGGAGCGGGTCAAGCGAGCTCTGCTTGCGTAGGTAATCTTGTTGCCTATTGGGGTTAGATGTTACTCATACAACCTTAGCCATAACTTGTAGGGACACTTCATCATTTTCCTGTTTGGGAGTACAAGGGATCCATGGCTGCTGCAATAGAGACTTCCTTGCCTCCAATATTGAGGTATGAGCTCCTCTCCCGGTCTCCAATATGCCAAATTTCTCCTTTCCAATCCGGAGAGTTAGTGAGGTATCCTCTATGTTATCGATACGAGTAGCGTATCTGATCTCTAATGTCAGGAGGGCCATGTGGGAGTCCACCCGTCTCACAAGCTTGGCAATTAAGTCCTTTAGATTAGGCGTCGTGACAGTTATATGGAAATCGACTAGGTCACCTTACAGATACTTGAGTGCTGGTATTAGTAGACAAAAGTTGAGTGCTGATTATAGTGGCAGGTTAATACTGCCTACCTTGATTACAAAAGGAACCGAGGGGGGTCAAAATGCGAGTAATGAAGTTGCGGCCTTCCTCCATAGCTAACTCCGTTAGAGTTTAATAAATGCAATCTTAGCAATAGAGGCATCTTACAGCTCCATGAGTTCTCCTAAGTTAGTTTCATATAGTATATAGTATGATAGCTGGTAATGGAGAAAGTTTACTATTAATTGTTATAAAAGCATGAGGAGCTACTCCATTATGCTGCTGATCACGGCCACGTTCAGGGCACGCGCCCCTTTATTATTATTATTTATTTAGCAGCACAATGAAAGGGAACACCAGCATTCCCTCAGTGCTTAATTGTTCACTGTAAATATCATTAGGAGTAGCATTCTGCTGTATTTTATGGTCCCTGATCTGACTTTTTGACCTGATAGTGTATACCAGCATTATTGTTATCTGACCTCCTGAATTTACGCCTACCCTATCTGACATTGTGGCCAATACCTGCCCTTTCAGAAATTCTGGTCATTGCTTGTTGTATATGTATCATCATATCTGTTAACTATATTGGGTAACTTGTAATGCATGCAATTGTAGCCTCATCTTCTGACCTTAACACTGCACATTCTGTCACCCATTATCTACTAGTCTGATCTTAGTCCATGCTGGTCAATATCATTATTGTCCTGTTCTTAATTAAGTTAGACCTCTGCTGGATCTTTTAACATGGATCTACTTTTTATATGGGAATTAGCTGTCCTCCTACTGGCTATCTGTCATCAACTTTTAGCTAAAGCAACACTGATATTTCACTAAATGCATTTGTTTACAAATAGCATTTAAAGCTATTGTTGATTGGCAATACTAAGATAGAACAAAATAAAGAGTTATGAGAGAAGTTGTAGCACAGGAAATTGTTGGATGTAGCAGGAGGAGGCAGAAGATGGAAGAGTAGAGACATAGATCATAACCCTTTCAAACACCCCCTTCAAATTCTCTAAATATTAATGCAGATTGATTTTTTTGTCCCACCACAAAACATTCTGAGGAAACATAACAGTGAACTCTATTAGTTAGCAACTGAAGATATAACCTGTAAATCTCTTTTGTTATAGTTTTGTGTTATGAAAAATTATTTTACTTTTATATTGTCTGAAAAATAATTCAAACAGCCATACCTCAGTTGTAGTCAAAGTTATAAAAGTTCTTTATTTTAATATTTTGTCATCATATTTTCTTGCATATATACGAACATGAACTTTAGTTCACTTGGTCCATCCACAAAAAGAAATATTTACAAAGTATAAACGCACATAGGCAAATACGTTTATTGAAAAAGGAGAAGTAGCATGGGTTTGATAGACTACTGTATCTATAAAATTAGAAAATGGTTTGTTTGGACAGCCTGAGAGCTGAGGTGTGGTGTAAGCAGAAGATAATGAAGGAAGACAGCACAGCAGTTTGATTTTGTGACACACAGTAGAACAAGTCTATGTTGACTTCCATGGCTTTAATTTATGTGTTACATGATGAACAATGGGGCTGATCATAATCCTGGCCTTGTTTTTGGTAGATAGCAATTTCCGAACTAAAGTTGGTATTCTTAGTGAGTTTTGCCAGTGATCAGAATTCTAAAATGTTTCTGCTTTTAATAGCCCTCCAGTTTGAAATCTTTATCTCAGGAAAGAACACAAAATCATTATCTTTAAAAAGAATCTTCCATTTTCGTAATCCAAAAACCAAATGCGCAGAATTTAGGACAAACTGAATGGCGACTTCTGGGGGTAGTAATTATATTACAAGTTGAAAGGATTGTGTAGTGATGTGTGTGTAGTAATGCTAATTGGTAACATATATACAATTAAACTGTTGTACTTTTTTACATTTGAACATTTTGAGGGCTAATCATTAATATTGTTAAAGTGTTGTCCTGTTGTCAGGTCCTTTTAACTGTGTAATTCATTATGTGAAAACTAACCCCCGCAAATGTGAAGATAAACAATGAAATTTGTGTTGATGCTACGGAGAGTGCAGCGTTTATAGCAACATCCGGGAACCCGGCTAGTGGACCGGAAGTGATACCGGTCTGTCTGTAGAAAGTTCAACCCACTTAGGTAAACGGAGTGCCGTAGCAGTGGCGAAACCAAGCCACTAGATAAGATCCACAAAGAAAGCAAACAGCAGGCACTGCAGCGAGGGCTCCATAAAAGTAAAAATCCTTTATTGTAACAGGTTAAAACACTAACAGCAACAAACGCTGTATGACACGCAACAGAGAGACAATGGCAGGAGTGTGTGAGACACTACAGGCTGTCTGACTAGTTTCGCGTCCCTTTAGGACGCTTATTCATAGACTGATTTGTGATGTAGGGCAGTCTGCATATAAAGGGGAACTCTATATTTGATTGGCTGTAATCTATATCCAAGTTAATGTGTTACAGCTGATTATTTGTTAACCCTTTGGTAAGCAGACTGCTCTCTACACCTGTATCCCTCAAGAACTAGGGGTACAGGCTGTGGAATTCTTCTTAAATAGAGAAATGGATTTAAAAGTGTTAGTGTTTTAACCTGTTACAATAAAGGATTTTTACTTTTATGGAGCCCTCGCTGCAGTGCCTACTGTTTGCTTTCTTTGTGAACGAAATTTGTGTATTGTTGCTGCTTCAACAATGAAAAGAGCTCATCTAAAGGCCTTAACATGCTGATAATTAGCAAACAAAAGATTGTTATCAATTACAATGTTGGGTTATGCCATGCAATGTGTTGATGTGATGCTACTGAGTAGTGTAGCCGAAAGATCTGAAGATAAATTGGAGTTAGAAATAATGTTTTTATTATGGTGGGAAAATGTTGTTGCTTCATGTTAGGGGGTGTTTGTCAAGATGTTTTGTTTAAAGTGATGCAAAAGGTTGGGACATGACTGATGAAGTAGGAAATTAATACTGTATACATGTGTCTGATAATGATGGCAAGCTGTTTCAGAAGTGTATGCTAAGCACATAAAGTTATACTGCCTCTTCTTTTGTTTATATATGTTTTGGTCATGTTGTGTGAATTGTTATACCATCATAAAAGTCCATTAAAGGACCAGTAAATACGGTAGATTTGCATAAACAACAGATGCCTGATAACAAGACAATGCAATAGGACTTAGGGGGGTAGTTATCAAGCCGTCAACTTTTCTGACTTCGCCGGCCCAATACGCCCGCCTAAGCTCGCCTACCTTCGCCGCCGCGGACCTGAAAAAATACGCCTAAGTTATCAAAAAAAGCTGTCAAAAAGCCGCGGGGCGATGAGCAGCGGACTGTGAGAGTTATCACTCATCCGATCTCGCTGCTCTTCGGCTGTTTGACAGCTTTCTTGCTAGCCTGTCACTAAGCACTCACACTAAACTGCACTGTTCAACCCCCTATACCGGTGCCCCCGGAGCCCCCCGCAAGTAAATAAAGTTACTAACCCCTAAACCGCCGCTCCTAGACCCTGCCGCAAGTCTTATAAATGTATTAACCCCTAAACCGCCGCTCCTAGACCCCGCCGCAAGTCTTATAAATGTATTAACCCCTAAACCGCCGCTCCCGGACACCGCCGCAACCTACATTATACCTAGTAACCCCTATCCTGCCCCCCCTATACCGCCGCCCTCTATAATAAAGTTATTAACCCCTATCCTGCTGATCCCGCACCTCGCCGCAAATAAAAAAATAGTTTAACCCCTAAACCGCCGCTCCCTGAACCCGCCGCAACCTATATTAAATTTATTAACCCCTAATCTGCCCCCCCTACACCGTCGCCACCTATAATAAATTTATTAACCCCTATCCTGCCCCCACTACACCGCCGCCACTGTAATAAAATTATTAACCCCTAAACCTAAGTCTAACACTAACCCTAACACCCCCCTAACTTAAATATTAATTAAATACATCTAAATAATATTTATATTATGAACTAAATGAATCCTATTTAAAACTAAATACTTACCTATAAAATAAACCCTAATATAGCTACAATATAAATAATAATTATATTGTAGCTATCTTAGGATTTATTTTTATTTTACAGGTACCTTTCAATTTATTTTAACTAGGTACAATAGCTATTAAATAGTTATTAACTATTTAATAGCTTACCTAGCTAAAATAAAGAGAAATTTACCTGTAAAATCAAAACTAACCTAAGTTACAATTACACCTAACACTACACTATACTTTAATAAATTATTCCTATTTAAAACTTAATACTTACCTGTAAAATAAACCCTAATATAGCTACAATATAATTAATAATTACATTGTAGCTATCTTAGGATTTATATTTATTTTACAGGCAACTTTGTATTTATTTTAGCTAGTTAGAATAGTTATTAAATAGTTATTAACTATTTAATAACTACCTAGCTAAAAGAAATACAAAATTACCTGTAAAATAAATCCTAACCTAAGTTACAATTAAACCTAACACTACACTATCATTAAATAAATTAAATAAACTACCTACAAATAACTACAATTAAATACAATTACATAAACTAACTAAAGTACAAAAAATAAAAAAAGCTGTTACAAAAAATAAAAAAAATAACTTACAAACATTTAAAAAAATATTACAACAATTTTAAGCTACTTACACCTAATCTAAGCCCCCTAATAAAATAGCAACCCCCCCCAAAAATAAAAAAATGCCCTACCCTATTCTACATTAAAAAAGTTCAAAGCTCTTTTACCTTACCAGCCCTTAAAAGGGCCTTTTGTGGGGGCATGCCCCAAAGTTCAGCTCTTTTGCCTGTAAAAGAAAAATACAACCCCCCCCAACATTAAAACCCACCACCCACATACCCCTAATCTAAACCAAACCCCCCTTAAAATAACCTAACACTAATCCCCTGATGATCATCCTACCTTTAGTTGTCTTCACTCAGCCGAGCCACCGATGGAACTGAAGAGGACATCCGGACCGGCAGAAGTTATCCTCCAAGGGGCGCTGAAGAAATCTTCCATCCGGGCGAGGTCATCTTCCAAGAGGCGCTGAAGAAGTCTTCTATCCGGGCGAGGTCATCTTCGAAGCCGGGTCTTGAATCTTCATCCCGCCGACGCGGAACATCCTTCTTTCCCGACGAACTACCGATGAATGAAGGCTCCTTTAAGGGACGTCATCCAAGATGGCGTCCCTTCAATTCCGATTGGCTGATAGGATTCTATCAGCCAATCGGAATTAAGGTAGGAAAAATCTGATTGGCTGATGGAATCAGCCAATCAGATTCAAGTTCAATCCGATTGGCTGATCCAATCAGCCAATCAGATTGAGCTTGCATTCTATTGGCTGATCGGGAGCGGCGGTTTAGGGGGTAATAACTTTATTTAGTTGCGGCGGTGTAGGGGGGGTCAGATTAGCGGTGTTTAGACTCGGGGTACATGTTAGGGTGTTAGGTGTAGACAGCTCCCATAGGAATCAATGGGATGTCTGTCAGCAGCAAACTTGTACTTTCGCTATGGTCAGACTCCCATTGATTCCTATGGGATCCGCCGCCTCCAGGCTGGCATTTTGAAAACCAGGTACGCTGGGCCGTAAAAGTGCCGAGCGTACCTGCTAGTTTTTTGATAACTAGCAAAAGTAGTGAGATTGTGCCGCACTTGTGTGCGGAACATCTGGAGTGACGTAAGAATCGATCTGTGTCGGACGGAGTCCGGCGGATCGAAGTTTACGTCACAAAATTCTACTTTTGCCGGTCTTTAGCCTTTGATAACTAAGGCGAATCAGCCTCGCCACAAATACGCTGCGGAATTCCAGCGTATTTGAGGTTGACGGCTTGATAACTACCCCCCTTAGTGTTTACTTCAAATGAGTAGAAGATTTTTTTCTGACAAATGTAAAAGTTATGTCTATTTCCACTCACCCTGTATCATGTGAGAACCATCAGCCAATCACAAATGCATATACGTATAGTCTGTGAATTATTGCACATGCTCAGTAGGAGCTAGTGACTCAAAAAGTGTAAATTTAAAAAGACTGTGCACATTTTGTTAATGGAAATAAATTGGAAAGTTATGTGCTCTATCTGAATCATGAAAGTTAAATTTTGACTTGAGTGTCCCTTTAAGTGTATCAGCCAGGGATTTCTTATTTAGGTGCTGAGGATCAGTGTCAGTTCTTATTAAATCTGATAAGTGGCCACATTTCCTCTCTGCTATGATTATTCTAGATAACAGATCTTTCTATGATTTGCAAAAATTACTGTAAAAATCAAATGCAATTTGCATACATTATTTACTCAAGTAGCATTGTTGGAGTACAAACAAAACGTATTAGAAAGGATAAAGTATAAAGCAATGCTAGTACTTCCCTTCAGGTGCTCGCTGCCAGCCCCCGGTTCTCCCAAACCGTGTATAGAAGCAGAAAGTGTTGAAAGTGGTGGCGCTGTGTCACCTCCTGGGAACCAAGCTGCCCACGTCCTCTGACTCAACCTTGTTATTTCACCTTTTATTTTAGAGGTCAAAGCAACAAGGTTAACTCAGAGGACGTGGGCAGCTTGGTTCCCTGGAGGTGACACAGCGCCGCCACTTTCAACACTTTCAGCATTGTTGGAGTACAGCTGACAGATTGATAGAGAAATAACAAAATATTACTCTCTCTTGGATATATGAGATATATAATTCTGCAGGTCACTTCCAGCACCTTCAGTATGGATGATGCTGTTTCTATAGTTTTTCAGCTATTGACCGGTTGAGCTGGGGGGGGGGGGGGGTGACACATTTGTGCCTAATGCTGCAATAAATAAGCAGAGCTTGTATTCTCAAGCACATGTCTAACCAGCTTTATATGCCAGTATTACATGTTTCTAAATAGCTGATTAATGATTGTGCTGTATTATGTTTCTTTTTAAAAAGGAATGCTTGTATTGAACAAAATGTGTTTGGATGCTCCTGTCAAGTCTATATCACTTAGTGTAGTAAGCCTATTAGCTTGGAACCTCACTGTAAAATAAAAATGTTTTGGTTACCTGGAAACAAAATACATCAGCCTTATATTTCTAAAACATATTTTTAAGGGGTAGTCTACACCTGAATTTTTAATGCTTAAAAATATAGATAATTCCTTTTATTACCTATTCCCCAATTTTGCATAACTAACACAGTTATACAAATATATGTTTTACCTCTGTGATTACCTTGTATCTAAGCCTCTGAAGACTGCCCCCTTATCTCAGTGCTTTTGACAGACATGCAGTTTAGCCAATCAATGCAGAATCCAAATTAACTCAAAGGGAGTGAGCACAATGTTATCTATATGACACACATGAACTAGTACTGTCTAATTGGGAAAAACGTTCAAAATGCTCTGAGCTAAGAGGCGGCTTTCAACGGTTTAGAAATCAGTTTGAGCCTACCTAGGTTCAGCTTTTCAAACAATACCACCAAGGGAATAAAGCAAATTTATTGATAAAAGTCAATTGGAAAGTTGTTTAAAATTGCAAGCCCTATCTGAATCATTACAAGTTTAATTATGGCTAGACTGTCCCTTTAATCCAGATGTCAATTCTATACACTCATGGAGTTCTACTTGGCCTTCGGTACAATACATATTATGTCACTGATAACTACTGCACTATGTTGCTGGACTGTTTTTTTTGGTTGTTTTTTTTTTAGCTTCAGCAAAATTAAAATACTTTTTTAAAGTTATATTTCTCATATTTACACTGGCCTAGATTTAGAGTTCTGCGTTAGCCGTTAAAACCAGCGCTAGAGGCTCCTAACGCTGGTTTTTACCGCCCGCTGGTATTTGGAGTCAGTCAGGAAAGGGTCTAACGCTCACTTTGCAGCCGCGATTTTTCCATACCGCAGATCCCCCTACGCCATTTGCGTATCCTATCTTTTCAATGGGATCTTTCTAACGCCGGTATTTAGAGTCTTGGCTGAAGTGAGCGTTAGACCCTCTACCGACAAGACTCCAGCCGCAGAAAAAAGTCAGTAGTTAAGAGCTTTTTGGGCTAACGCCGGTTCATAAATCTCTTAACTACTGTGCTCTAAAGTACACTAACACCCATAAACTACCTATGTACCCCTAAACCGAGGTCCCCCCACATCGCCGCCACTGTATTAAATTTTTTTAACCCCTAATCTGCCGACCGCACACCGCCGCCACCTACGTTATCCCTATGAACCCCTAATCTGCTTCCCCTAACACCGCCGACCCCTATATTATATTTATTAACCCCTAATCTGCCCCCCACAACGTCACCGCCAGCTACCTACAATAATTAACCCCTAATCTGCCGACCGCACCTCACCGCTACTATAATAAAGTTATTAACCCCTAATCCGCCTCACTCCCGCCTCAATAACCCTATAATAAATAGTATTAACCCCTAATCTGCCCTCCCTAACATCGCCGACACCTAACTTCAAGTATTAACCCCTAATCTGCCGACCGGATCTCGCCGCTACTCTAATAACTGTATTAACCCCTAAAGCTAAGTCTAACCCTAACACTAACACCCCCCTAAGTTAAATATAATTTAAATCTAACGAAATAAATTAACTCTTATTAAATAAATTATTCCTATTTAAAGCTAAATACTTACCTGTAAAATAAACCCTAATATAGCTACAATTACATTGTAGCTATTTTAGGATTTATATTTATTTTACAGGCAACTTTGTAATTATTTTAACCAGGTACAATAGCTATTAAATAGTTAAGAACTATTTAATAGCTACCTAGTTAAAATAATTACAAAATTACCTGTAAAATAAATCCTAACCTAAGTTACAATTAAACCTAACACTACACTATCAATAAATTAATTAAATACAATACCTACAAATAACTACAATTAAATAAACTAACTAAAGTACAAAAAATAAAAAAGAACTAAGTTACAAAAAATAAAAAAATATTTACAAACATTAGAAAAATATTACAACAATTTTAAACTAATTACACCTACTGTAAGCCCCCTAATAAAATAACAAAGACCCCCAAAATAAAAAAATGCCCTACCCTATTCTAAATTAAAAAAGTTCAAAGCTCTTTTACCTTACCAGCCCTGAAAAGGGCCATTTGCGGGGCATGCCCCAAATAATTCAGCTCTTTTGCCTGTAAAAAAAAACATACAATACCCCCCCCAACATTACAACCCACCACCCACATACCCCTAATCTAACCCAAACCCCCCTTAAATAAACCTAACACTAAGCCCCTGAAGATCTTCCTACCTTATCTTCACCATGCCAGGTCCACCGATCCGTCCTCCGAAGTCTTGATCCAAGCCTCCGAAGTCTTCATCCAAGCCCAAGCGGGGGCTGGCGATCCATAATCCGGCTTAAGTCTTCTATCAAGCGGCGGCTGAAGAGGTCCAGAAGAGGCTCCAAAGTCTTCATCCTATCCGGGAAGAAGAGGAGATCCGGACCGGCAACCATCTTGATCCAAGCGGCATCTTCTATCTTCATCCGATGACGAACGGCTCCATCTTGAAGACCTCCAGCGCGGATCCATCCTCTTCTTCCGACGTCCAACTGAAGAATGAAGGTTCCTTTAAGGGACGTTATCCAAGATGGCGTCCCTCGAATTCCGATTGGCTGATAGGATTTTATCAGCCAATCGGAATTAAGGTAGGAAAATTCTGATTGGCTGATGGAATCAGCCAATCAGATTCAAGTTCAATCCGATTGGCTGATTGGATCAGCCAATCAGATTGAGCTCGCATTCTATTGGCTGATCGGAACAGCCAATAGAATGCGAGCTCAATCTGATTGGCTGATTGGATCAGCCAATCGGATTGAACTTGAATCTGATTGGCTGATTCCATCAGCCAATCAGATTTTTCCCACCTTAATTCCGATTGGCTGATAGAATCCTATCAGCCAATCGGAATTGAAGGGACGCCATCTTGGATGACGTCCCTTAAAGGAGCCTTCATTCGTCGGTAGTTCGTCGGGAAAGGAGGATGTTCCGCGTCGGCGGGATGAAGATTCAAGACCCGGCTTCGACGATGACCTCGCCCGGATAGAAGACTTCTTCAGCGCCTCTTGGAAGATGACCTTGTCCGGATGGAAGATTTCTTCAGCGCCGCTTGGAGGATCACTTCATCGGATGGAAGATTTCTTCAGCGCCCCTTGGAGGATAACTTCTGCCGGTCCGGATGTCCTCTTCAGTTCCATCGGTGGCTCGGCTGAGTGAAGACAACTAAAGGTAGGATGATCTTCAGGGGATTAGTGTTAGGTTATTTTAAGGGGGGTTTGGGTTAGATTAGGGGTATGTGGCTGGTGGGTTTTAATGTTGGGGGGGGTTGTATTTTTCTTTTACAGGCAAAAGAGCTGAACTTTGGGGCATGCCCCCACAAAAGGCCCTTTTAAGGGCTGGTAAGGTAAAAGAGCTTTGAACTTTATTTAATTTAGAATAGGGTAGGGCATTTTTTTATTTTGGGGGGGTTTGTTATTTTATTAGGGGGCTTAGATTAGGTGTAAGTAGCTTAAAATTGTTGTAATATTTTTAAAATGTTTGTAACTTATTTTTTTATTTTTTGTAACTTAGCTTTTTTTATTTTTTGTACTTTAGTTAGTTTAGGTAATTGTATTTAATTGTAGTTATTTGTAGGTAGTTTATTTAATTAATTTAATGATAGTGTAGTATTAGGTTTAATTGTAACTTAGGTTAGGATTTATTTTACAGGTAATTTTGTATTTCTTTTAGCTAGGTAGTTATTAAATAGTTAATAACTATTTAATAACTATTCTAACTAGCTAAAATAAATACAAAGTTACCTGTAAAATAAATATAAATCCTACAATAGCTACAATGTAATTATTAATTACATTGTAGCTATCTTAGGGTTTATTTTACAGGTATGTATTTAGTTTTAAATAGGAATAATTTATTAAAGTATAGTGTAGTGTTAGGTGTAATTATAACTTAGGTTAGGATTTATTTTACAGGTACATTTCTCTTTATTTTAGCTAGGTAAGCTATTAAATAGTTAATAACTATTTAATAGCTATTGTACCTAGTTAAAATAAATTGAAAGTTGCCTGTAAAATAAAAAAAATCCTAAGATAGCTAGAATATAATTATTATTTATATTGTAGCTATATTAGGGTTTATTTTAAAGGTAAGTATTTAGTTTTAAATAGGATTAATTTAGTTAATAATAGAAATATGATTTAGATTTATTTAATTAATATTTAAGTTAGGGGGGTGTTAGGGTTAGTGTTAGACTTAGGTTTAGGGGTTAATAAATTTATTACAGTAGCGGAGGTGTAGTGGGGGCAGGATAGGGGTTAATAAATTTATTATAGGTGACAACGGTGTAGGGGGGGCAGGATAGGGGTTAATAAATTTAATATAGGTTGCGGCGGGTTCAGGGAGTGGCGGTTTAGGGGTTAAACTATTTATTTATTTGCGGCGAGGTGCGGGATCAGCAGGATAGGGGTTAATAACTTTATTACAGAGGGCGGCTGTATAGGGGGGCAGGATAGGGGTTACTAGGTGTAATGTAGGTGGCAGCGGTGTCCGGGAGCGTCGGTTTAGGGGTTCATACATTTATAAGACTTGCGGCGGGGTCTAGGAGCGGCGGTTTAGGGGTTAGTAACTTTATTTAGTTGCGGGGGGCTCCGGGGGCGCCGGTATAGGGGGTAGAACAGTGTAGTTTAGTGTGAGTGCTTAGTGACAGGCTAGCAAGAAAGCTGTCAAACAGCCGAAGAGCAGCGAGATTGGATGTGTGATAACTCTCACAGTCCGCTGCTCATCGCCCCGCAGCTTTTTGACAGCTTTTTTTGATAACTTAGGCATATTTTTTCAGGTCCGCGGCGGCGAAGGTAGGCGAGCTTAGGCGGGCGTATTGGGCCGGCGAAGTCAGAAAAGTTGACGGCTTGATAACTACCCCCCAGTGTTTACTTCAGAATGACTCCATGAAGATCATCCTTTTTGACTAGGGTGGTTTAACAATGCCTTGCAGCTTCCATGCTCTCCAGAGACGTAGAAATAGTTTGTAACTGGTATAAAGGTGTTTTACAGAAGATAATACTATTTACATGTATGAGTGAATAATTAACTGCACAATATATTTGTGAGATGCATGTATGAGGCAAATATAAGTGAAAATAAGTGAATACAGGGTATTTGGGAGGGTCAGCAGATTTCTCAGACCTTTGGGGGCAGAACTAAACCTAAAACCTTCCACATTCATTTTATCCAAATCTATATGATAGATGCACTGTAAACCAGATATTTATTTCACAGTGCATATGCAGCAACTCCTGAGAAACCAAATTAATGTTTGTCACCAAGGTCTGGAGAAATTGTATTTTCAATCCAAAACAAACATTTGGCTCTGTAAACTTGTTAAGCCAAAAAATATAACATGCATTTAAATACCACTTTAAAAAGAAAAAAGAAAAAACAATATGTGTCACACCACTTTACGTCAACAGCTGCTTTTAGTCGTAGCTGTCACAGTTTTGATATGGTCAGGGATTTTACAAAAATTGTCATGCATAATTGTACAGATATTGTTAAAAAAACAGTTTCCTAAATATTTTATTATTCACACAGTTTTAAATTATATGTAGTCAGTCATGTATATTGAGGTGGAATTGATATGCATAAATGTGGAACTAATAAATAAAAGATTCTACTAAGTAATGTAAAGTAATAAAGTAATGTAAAGTAATGGACATGGACATGCTAATAATAGTGACAAAATATGCAAATGGATTTAAACAGTATAGATTTAGTAAAGGGGACATTAAATGGATGTGCAAGTAAAACGATTCAGATAGTGCAAGTTTATAGAGCAACTTTCCATTTTATTTTTTATCAAATTTACCTATATGGCAGCAATGTTTGTAGCAAAGTTTTATACATACATTTCTCAGGACACATTCCTTCCTAGGTTTACTCTTCAACAAATGATAGCAAAAAAAGTAGATTTGAAGTAAACTAGAACATTTTTTTAATTGTATTCTCTAGCTGAATCAAGAAAAAAAAATTGTAATACATTTTTATATTTTCTTTTCCAATCAAGCCATCATTACAAATACCCTTCTAAACGTGACACAAAGTACAATCCAATTTAAAAAAAAAAAAAAGCTTTATTGCAAATAATATGTAAACAAAATATCAATAAATGGAATTGCATCATTTCAAACAATTTATGAGAAGAGTCCAAAGGGTCGATTTATTAAATGGCGGGCGGATATGATTCACTGTAGCTAGCAGGGGTTGTCAATCATCCCGATCGTATCAGAGGTGGCGGACAAATTAAGGGGCAGCGGTCTGATGACCACTGCTTCTTAACTATTGGCTGCAGGTTCACTTATGCGAGCCTGAACAGAAGCTACATAAAGCTGCATCTCGCAGCTTTATGAATTGTGCCCAATGTCTGTTCTTTCATGTATATAAAAGAGAAGTTTAACAAGTCAAAAAAAATTTTTGTGTGTATGTGAAAAAAAAGTTATGTAAAAGCTATTTACATTTCAACTATGATGAAGTACTCGATTGTGCCTAGGAATCTCGTGCTCATTGGTTCATAGGAACAACTTCCAAAGGAAAAAAAACTTTTTATTTGGTACAAGAACATTATTAAAAAAAAAACAGGCTTTACATTTTTAAAAATTATCTATCAGATAGAACAGGGATTTATTTATTTTAGTATTATGCCCCTTTAAGACATATTTAGTATTTTATGTCAAAATGATACAACAGTATAACCATTCCCTATTGTCACATTTATATTTAACAGGATTTTTGGTAGATTTATATGTAAGAAAAATATCAATTGACAGTAGTTCAATAGCATGTTTGTCACTATTTATGTTAGTGGTGATATAGTTTTTGTGTTGCCCTGGTCACATGGCAATATGCTGCCCTCCTCAACCTAAAAACTTTAGCTCATCTTTGATTAATATTTTTCTCACAATTGGAGGCCAAGAAAACATTGAGAAGTCCTGCTCACCCACTTGATTACCAGAGATTAGGGATTTGCAATAGTTCATAAATAAAACTGTACATGGGATCATGAAATAAAAATACCTCTCAAAAGTTGCTGCTCCACTAAGGCTGCTTTAAGCACAGGTCTAGCTATGCTAAGCCAAATACACCATTGATATCTAACGTTTCCAAGAGAAAATATAACATTTATGGTGTTCATTAAGAATTTATTTACCACTGTAGCGTCACATAAAACAATCAATGTGCAGAAAATCATCAAAAAAATTCAGGTAAAAAAAAAATGGAGCCAATCTAATACTTTAATTACAATACCAAACCATACTAAATAAAACACGAATAAACATTTTAGCCTGAATGGAAACAAGTTGAAGGAGTTAAAGGAAAGCAAATATATACTTATGCAGGAAATGTGGACTGACATGCAGTTACATATTGCCTGAATCGCTGGGATGAAAAAGAACATTAAGCAGACCAGATGTTTTAGTCGTTTACCTGGCAGGAAATTACTTAGGACAAGAAAAAACATGTGACCTCATAGGACAATTAAGTGATCTAGCACATAACACTTACAGTGACCCACAGCTATATTAATGCACTGATCATGCAAAGCAAAAATTGACAGCAATATAAAACACATTTTAAAGGAACATATATCTATATAATTGTTAGTTTAAATATTAATCATTTCACAAAACCTTATTTTTTTTTAATAGAAAACTTAAGGACATTAAAAATATGTTGTACACAATGCAATATTATTTTGTTTTAATTCCTAGAAATCATGAATGCAAAAAATGTGTTTTATTATTTCTGTGTGTTTTTTATATTGTACACAGTAAACAGCAAAACATTAATTATTATTTACTTAATAGGGTCGATTTATCAAGTGTCGGGCGGACATGATCCGCTACAGCGACATTGCTAAATGCCGAAAGTATACGCTGTCTGCGTTTAACACTGCACAAGCATTTCTTGTGAAATGCTTGTGCAATACCGCCCCCTGCAGATTTGCGGCCAATCGGCCCCTAGCAGGGGGTGTCAATCATCCGATCGTATCTGATCTGGATGATTGCTGTCTGCCACCTCAGAGGTGGCGGATAAGTAAAGGATCAGCGATCTTAAGAACGCTGCTTCTTAACTTATGTCTTCGGCGATCCTGACGGCTCACGCAGAAACTTCTGCATTTGCAGCTTGATAATTCGGCCCCAATATCTCTATAAGATAGGAAAAAACTGAGAATGTTAATATTTTGAATAGGAAGGAAGACCTCCCTTTGGTACCTCCCCTGAGGTACTTTGCTTGTTTTCCATCCTAGAATGTTTCATTGCCATATGTAGTACAGGTACAGAGGAACTTCCTCATTGTTGGTGGTGCAAGGGGAAGTTTTTAGAGTCCATATTAAATGGCACGTGGTGATGTCACAAGAAAGTGTAAACTCCCTACTAATGCAGTAGCAGTGAGCCAATGTACTGGAGGAAGGGCTTTGCAAGTCTGTATCAAAGCACCCAAGCCACTTACAGGGAAACCACATTTTAAAGAGGAGAGTCTGCATGTAACCTTTAAAATTCTGTTTAATCTGAGGGGAGGATTCTAACAAAACCTTGTACCACCCTGTTTTGGCTAGAGTGAAAAGTAATCACTTCCCTCTAGGATGCAACTGGTCACTATTAAAAGGTGATCACCTGCTTCACTAGAAACAAACAGGTAGATTACTAGTTATGCGCGCTATAGGGAATTTAACGAATGCAACAAAAGTTGCGTTATTTCGCCCCCTCGCTGTCATTACAAGTTTTGAAACAGCCGGCTTGTGTGTGCCATATGGTTGCGTTGAGCTCTATACCGCACAAAATACAAGTGCTGTTTTGACATGCTCGTGCATGCTTTCCACATAGATATCAATGGGGAGAGCGTGTCACAAAAAAAACTAACACCTGCAATCACGGAATGAAAAGCTCCGTAACGCAGCCCCATTGATGTCAAAAAGTAATACCCTAACATAAACCCCACATCTAAACACCCCTAATCTGCTGCCCCCGACATTGCTGCCACCTACATAATGTTATTAACCCCTAATCTGCCGATTCCAATATCGCCGCCACCTAAATAAATCTATTAACCCCTAATCTGCTGCTCCCGATATATAGCCGCTACTATACTAAAGTTATTAACCCCTATTCCCCTGCACCCCAACATCACCCACACTATAATAAATATATTAACCCCTACTCCGCAGCTCCCCGACATCACCGCAACTAAATAAAGCTATTAACCCCTAAACCGCCAGCCCCCCACATTGCAACAACCTAAATTAAACTATATTAACCCCTAAACCTAACCCTAACGTAACCCTAACCCTAATGTAGCCCTAACCCTAACACCCCCTAACTCTAACATCATTAAAATAGAGCTAAAGTAAAGTTACAATTAACTAAATAAAACCTATTTTAAAAAAAAAACCTGATTTGAATAAGCAAATAGAATGAGAGCTGCTTAAATCCTATTGGCTGATTCAAATTTTTCAGCCAATAGGAATGCAATGGTAACCCCAGTATAAAAGGGGTATCTTGCATTTGAATCCACAGTGTGCGGCGAACGATTGCATGAAGAGGACCTCCACGTCGGATCGATGGACCTCTGCCTGGACCTCCGCCTTGGATCTTTGGCCTGGACCTCCGCCTTGAACCTTCGCCTAGACCTTTACCTCCGTGCATCGACCGCTCCGCCTCCGCAGGGATGAAGAAGATGCCGGTCCCGTGATGGATGAAGATGGAGCTGTCTGGATGAAGATAGAGCCACCGGGATGAAGATGTAGCCGCCGGGATGAAGATCCTTCAGCAACTGTAAGTGGACCTTCGGGGGTTAGTGTTAGGATTTTTTGGGTGTTTTTTTTTTTTAGTTTAGAGTTTGGAATTTTTGTAAAAGAGTTAAATGCCCTTTTTAGGACAATGCCCATACAAATGCCCTTTTCAGGGCAAGGGTAGCTTAGCTTTTTTTTTAGTGTTAGGTTTTTTTATTTGTGGGGTTGTTTGGGTGGTGGGTTTTACTGTTGGGGGGTCTTTGTATTTTTTTTACAGGTAAAAGACCTGTTTAATGTAGGGCATTGCCCTACAAAAGGCATTTTTAAGGGCTATTGGTAGTTTATTGTAGGCTAGATTTTTTTTATTTTGGTTGGTATTTTTTATTTTTATAGGGCTATTAGATTAGGCGTAATTCTTTTTTATTTTTTTAAATTTAATTTTTTGTTATTTTTCGTAATTTAGTATTTGTTATTTTTTGTAATTTAGTCTTTTTTATTTTTTGTAATTAGATAGTTTGTAATTTTATATAGTATAGTATAGTAGTGTTAAGATTATAGTAGTGTTAAGATTTTTTTTAATGTGTAATATAGTTATTTTAATTTAATTTGAATCAGGCAATAGAATGAGAGCTGCTTAAATCCTATTGGCTGATTTGAACAGCCAATAGGATTTTAGCAGCCCTAATTCCTATTGGCTGATTCAAATTTTCCAGCCAATTGGAATGCAACAGTACCTCCAGTATAAAAGAGGTAAATTGCATTTGAATCCTCAGTGTGAGGCAGATGATTGCATGAAGAGGACCTCCGCCTGGACCTCCGCCTTGGACCTCCGCCTGGACCTCTGCCTTGGACCTCTGCCTGGACCTCTGCCTTGGACCTTTGCCTAGACCTCCGTGCCGGTCCCACGATGGATGAAGACGGAGTTGCCTAGATGAAGATGGTGCCGCCAGGATGAAGATGGAGCCAGCCGGGATGAAGATCCTTTAAGCGGGACTTCAGCAACTGTAAGTGGATCTTCGGGGGTTAGTGTTAGGATTTTTTTTAACTTTTTTGGGTGCTTTTTTTTTTTAGTTTAGGGTTTGGGCTTTTCATAAAACAGCTAAATGCCCTTTTCAGGGCAATGGGTAGCTTAGTTTTTTTTAGAGTTAGGGTTTTTTATTTTGGAGGGTTGGTTGGGTGGTGAGTTTTACTGTTGGGGGGTCTTTGTATTTTTTTTACAGGTAAAAGAGTTGTTTAACTTAGGGCAATACCCTACAAAAGGCCCTTTTAAGGGCTATTGTTAGTTTATTGTAGGCTAGATTTTTTTTATTTTGGGTGGGCTTTTTTATTTTTATAGGACTATTTGATTAGGTGTAATTCTTTTTTTTTATTTTTTGTAATTAGATACTTTGTAATTTTTATAGTAGTGTTAGGATTTTTTTAATGTGTAATATAGTTTATTTAATTGGTAGTTAGTTTAAAAATAGTTTAATAGTTATATTAGTTTAATTGTTAGTTTAAACTTAGTTTTTTTAATTTGACAGGTAAGTTTTAATTTAATTTAAGATAGGAAAATTGTAATTTTGAGAATCAAAGTTTTTTATTGAGGGATACCAGGAGTACAAAATTAAAGCACAATAAACATTATACAAAGAGTAAATACATTATATATCACAGGCTTGTACATTCCTAAAGTCTCCAGTATAATATAAAATAATCACGGTCTGGCGTTCCCTCTTTTCTATTTTGTTTTGTTTCCTATGTAGATACATAATAAAATGATAAAATGATAGAATTTAAACAACCCTGGTAGATTATACTTCCTATAGAGTGGTACATTAATTATAATAAAGGTGTATTTATTTTTGAAGGATTGACAAATTATAGGGAATCATAACAAGTTGCTCCTATTAGATACACGTGAACAGGGGGCAAAGAGCCTCATTTTCATGATAAACAAAAGACTAAGAGCAACTTATGACAAAGTGATGTTTGTAGCGGGTTAATACCGCTTATTTATCCACCTAATATAAGAGTGGATTATAGCTATGAGGGCGGGGGACGGAGCTATAGATTCTATTAGAGTTTACAGACTTTCCAGGCTGTCATCATTATAGCTGAAGTCTAGACATACGCTTACGTAGAAATCTGCTCAAATATCCTGGGTTTTTGTGTATAATACGGGTCAGATTACATTCTGGAACAATTATTCTCATAGCAGAGTATCAGGATGTATGTAACATGAGATATAAGGTAGATAATATGAAACATAGTATAAAACGAGATATAAAGGGCTTCTAGAGGAGCTCCTCTCCTGGGGAGATGCCACCTGCCGGCGACAAGGGAAAAGGGAGTAGGGTTATGACCCGCAGGCAACAAGTACCGGCGGGAAAGGAAGGAGAGGAGTCCCTTCTGTATTATTTACGTATAATGCCAATTCCACTGGCCCGGCCGCAACCAGCAGAACAAGCCTAGATTAGTATACCGAACCCTTTTAAGTAAACATACATTATCCATGTATACTGCAACCTCCTGACTCTCAATTAGGGTGTCTAAAGTGAACTTTCTAACTTAGAATGATTTGAAAGTATAACTTTGACAGCACACAATATGCCCTAGATCTGCTTTTCAAACCTCCATTTTCTGTATGTAGTAGCTTGATTAATTGGTTAGTTAGGTGGCCACTTATGGGCCATTAAAGTAGAGGAAACTGGTACAGCCTATGGTAACCAAGTTAATGGACTTATATGAGTTTCAGAGTATCCAATAACAGTCAGCGGGTAAGCACCGCTTAAAATATAGGTTATTGGACTAGAATAAACAGATTAGTAACTGAAAGTGAAAATATAATGGTAAAAGCTAATTGGTGATGGAGGAGTTTTAGTATATACCTTAGGAGTGTAGAAAACTCCCGCTGGAAGGGAGTGTATAGGATATAAAGTTGAGCTGACTGTGATTTAGGGGGAAAAAACACATGTACTTTTATTTGACTAAACTATAGTATTTTTGGGGTAAATGAAGGTATATGAAATGGGAAAAAAACAAGTCCTCATGATGGTAAGGATGGTGTGGATTTCAGCTAAAGCTGCCTGCGTAATGAGGGAGATAATGGGGTATTAATAACTGATTACCCAAGCTGTAGAGATCTGCCTAAGAGTGTAGTGTGATATCCAGATGCCTAATTGACCTTATAAAAATGCAATTACAATCCCCATGGAGCACCTGGATATGAGTACATGAGCAGCCTGCATATATAGATAATCTGTTATGGAGGCATCATTTAGGAAATAGGCATACATTAGAGGTCGTGATAGAGATGGCAGGATCTTCATGTCCAAGAAAATATATGCACAAAACATGATAATTGTCAAAACAAGAATTTCAAAGACCCCCATTTTTTGCAGCTGTGAGTAGTTAAGAGGGATAACCAGTCATCCAACCACCTATGAACCCTATAATGTAGGTAGTATTGACAGGCCATACTAATACTACTGGATCCAGTAACACTTAGTAGATGAGGAAATATAATTTTACTTTTAAGGGAGACATTGAAGTGTATCAATAAGGGTATTCAGTGGGTTAGCACCGTTTGAGGGAATATGCAAAAAGTTAAATTAAAATAGAATATTGAACTTGTAATTCAGTATACTAGTGGAAGGTTCTGAGGAGCTATTTAAACCACTAATATAACATACCTGTGGTGTAGAAGGGCATTATACTAAGATATGGAACCACTAACGGTTCATATAGTCACAGGTAACTTTGGTTTCTACTTACATGAACAAGCAAACCAAACCATGTGGCTAGAGAATAAGTGTAATAATATAGCAGGTAGTATAAAGTAATAAAGGGCAGCATAGTCAAAACTGGCTCATTTACAGAATTATAAAGCGGCCCACCAAAACACAGGACATAGACATCTAGGGTTCTAATGTAAAGTAAAAAAGCATATCTCAGGCATCATCACATACCATAAAAAGCTAAAGAGGTATAGGGTAAAGAGGAAACTGATTTGTTTGCTGCACCATAAATACATTAGTAATATTCAGCTAGTTAAACATTATAATATTTCTACCTGTCAAGGCAGGATCATACATGCTTATTATGGGCAGTCTATTTGAGAGGTGATATCCTGCGACATCAAGCAGGCTACCCCAAATCATGTGCAAGTGTCTAGCAGCCCCCAGAGAAATATATACAGTGACAAGGCAAAAGTAAAGTTAACAGAGTAAGGACTCATATAAACACTGAGTAGTGGAGAACAAAGTAGAAAAATTACTGTGTAGCACGTAAATAGAATTTTCAAACAACAACATAACCAGAGGCCCCATATAGAGTATTAAGTGGCAATACCACATTCATCCTATACCACACTTCAGCAGTTGAACCAGTCCATATGTGATGACCAGAAAAGTCCAAGTCAGCTTGCAAAAGGTCTCAGAAACATCTTCACGCCCCGGGGCCAAGGATCTGATAGCGAATAACTTCCCATATGCTGCAAGGTTCTGTCTCTTAGTTTGTCTGGTATGTACTCGGGAGCCTCTTCGTGTCTTCTGCACTAAGGATTGATCTCCGCGACTCAGGGTACTGATAGTGGTTTCTTTGCATAGCTGGAGACTGGTCATAACCTCCTGAGCCTTTGCCGGCAAGGGTACTTCCACCACTCTATTTGTTTGCGCAGCAGCATGAGGCTCACCCGTGTTTATAGGGCTGTCAGGATTCCACAGATGCGGGACGGGTCTCCTCTCTGCTGGCACTATACCGGTTCTCGGTGCGCTTAGCTCGATGCTGATCAGTGTAGACGGCTGAGTGAATTCTACAGTTTAGCGGTCCACTAACTGCGCATCGCCGTTTACTTCTGCCGCCATCTTGCCTGCATGGCTGCCTCCGCAAGCAGATCTAATTTCTTGTATAAGATCATCCACCCCACATATCAGTTTCCGCTCCAGATCTTTTAGGAGAGTTTTAATTAGTAAGCGGGGATCCTCCTCCATGCTAAGTTTCTCCATCAATGTAGTTCGTGGGGGATGCCTAATAATTAAAGTCTAGGCCTTCACTACGGCCTCTAGAAAGTCCAAAGCAGCGCTCTGATATAGTTATATCCGTCATGAAAAAGCAGCCTTTAGCTCAGTAAAATGTCTTGTCAGTCTTCTGCAGTTAAACACCTCAGATTTTTGTATTAGCAGGATAAATCTGATGGAATATTTGTTATATTAGCAGAGCTTCATATTTTTGCTGCCTGTCAGGTCCGCTGCCCAGACACGCCCCCGGAAAATTGTAATTTTAATATAAAGTTAGGGGGCGTTAGGTTTAGGGGTCACTAGTTTAAATTAGTTTATTTAGATGTGGGGGGCTTCAGTTTAGGGGTGACGATGTTGGGAAGCAAATTTTATTAGTGGCGGCGATGTCGGGATCGGCAGATTAGGGGTTAATAACTTTAATATAGTATTTGCGATGTGGGAGGGCCTCGGTTTAGGGGTTAATAGGTAGTTTATGGGTGTTTAGTGTACTTTGTAACACTTTAGTTATGAGTTTTATTTAACAGTTTTGTAGCGTAAAACTCATAACTACTGCTTTCAGATGGCGGTACGGATCTTGTCGTTATAGGGTGTAACGCAAGCTTTTTAGCCAGAACGCAAAACTTGTAATGGCTGCGCTATGGAAATCCCATGAAAAAACATAATTTTTACTTGTGCGGGACAGATGTTGCGTTACAGGCTAAAAGGCTTGCGGTACAGCTATATCAACAAGACTTGTAATGGCTGCAGTGCTGTTTTAACGCTGAAATGGCATTTTTTTCAGCGTTAAAAGACGAACGCACAACTTGTAATCTACCTGATTGTGATTTCTAGTGACGGGGGCTACAGAGCCCCAATTATTTAATCTAATATAATTAGAGGGTTTTAAGACCCCTCATGAAAAATAGGGAATAACTCTCTTATGAATGAAGGGTCACATCCCCTCTAATATTCAGGGGATCCCAATGGTAATGAGTCAGGGGCTCTGGAATTACTATTATGCAATTTTGCCATTAGCATTGTCTAAATACCCAAATATTGAGAAAAAAAACATTAAATATCTTAACAATTAAAAAAGCTCTGAACCAATTAATGCAACATTTTTTCTCATCTTTGAATTCATTAGAGGGACACAAAACACAATTTTCTTTCATGATTCAGATAGAGCATGCAATTTTAATCAACTTTCTATTTTACTCCTATTGTACATTTTTCTTCATTCTCTTGCTATATTTATTTGAAAAAGCAGGAATGTAAGCATAGGAGTGCTTGCTGATTGATGGCTACATTTAAAGTAGTGTTATTCCCGTTTCAGTATTTGGATAATGGTAATTCAAAATTTTATTTTGTTTCTATAACTTCCACTCAACAACAAAAATAAATAAATATAGCCTGTAAAGAGACATTAAATAGTAAATACATTATATAAGCATAGTATTTAGGTTATTTCCCCGCCGCATGTTGAAGTCTAGCTTTCACTGCATTCCAGCCCTGATGTGGTTTACACATTTGCAGCAACTCTCCTTTAGATACCTGCAGTGAAGCCTAGGTTCCAAAATGGCAGCACCCATGATTAAAGGGAGGTGAATAAAATGTTTTTATGTTTTATGTTTGTGTCGCTTTAAAAATGAGCAGTCTATTTCCAATTGCATTTGCACTCAGCATACTGTGTGGAGTGGTTACTTGAAATAATTAATTTCAGTGTGTGTACATAGCCCCTCAGTTCCTCCCTTAGTACAGCCACTGGTGCACAATATATTATGGTGTAAAAAGAAGTGTTATGTATGTCTAAATTAAAGATTCATGAGTATCGAGGATGAAAATAAATACACAAATGATCCATTATTTTTCAGTTCCTTGTACTGTAATGACCCCTTGTATATATATCAATATAAAATAGCATATTGAAATACTTTATATTAATTATTTTATATTAATAAGGGTAAATACATAACAGAAAACAATCTTTCAAATTAAAATCCAAATCAAATCTTATGAGTGTTAGTAAACAACCCTTGTTAGAGTTATGTTTTTCTTTTTTCCCAAACCTTAATGATGGTGGAAAGATAAAGGATGTTGCCTTCATCTTTTTTTCTAGTGGTTGCCAGAATAATAAAGTCTCCAGAGTCACAGAATGTCACATTTGGCTCAGATGTGTCATTGAGGTGCACCGCAGAAGGCCTTCCAGTTCCAACAATCAGATGGTTTGAAAATGGAAAAGCTGTAAGTACAGTTTTATTTATTATTTATTTACCCCATTTCATAAATAAAAGAACACAAGTTTAATATGTATTTTAAGAAACATTTAAATTCCATTCCATTGTAAAATGACTTTATTCTCCTGGTATCCTTTGTTGAAAAGAATATGTACATAAGCTTAGCAGCAGCAACTATACGTTGTAAGCTTGCTTGTGATTGGTGGCTACACACATTTGTCTTTTGCTATTGACTCACCAGTTATGTTCAGCTAGCTCCCAGTAGTGCATTGCTGCTCAGGAACTGACGTTAACCTCATGTTTAACCCATTTGCAGGGGTTAAACAAACAAGGATTTTATTGGCACCAATACTGCTTTTTTATCTTTGAACTGATCACAATCTAAAAGTCAACACCATTTCAGTATTGGAAAAATATTGAATTGGGTCAACTTTGGTGATCAAAATCCATCTGACCACAAATTATTAACTTAATGACTTAATGACTTAATATTGATAACACAGATGACACATTGAATCTAACAGCCAAAGACACTTGATAGATGCTCACATTCCACAGACTGATGATAGATAACAATATCACCCATAGATCTGCCCAAAAAAACAAAATGGTGCTGCACATGCCAACAACAATGATTGCCCTTTTTGATGCCTTTTGAATCAAGGCAAATAAGAACTATACTTAAAATGTCATCATCATCAGTTAAATGAAATGTAAATGTAAAAACAATAAAATATTGAGAAGATATTGGCAGTTATGAAATCGATACAGATATCAGTACCAATAAATAACTATCAGTAAATGATATTAAAGGGATACTAAACCTAACTTTTTCATGATTCAGATAGAGCATACAATTTTAAGCAGCTTTCTAATTTACTCCTATTATCAATTTTTCTTTTATTCTCTTGCTATCTTTATTTGAAAAAGCAGGAAAGTAAGCTTAAGAGCCGGCCCATTTTTGTCTCTGCACCTAGGTAGTGCTTGCTGATTGGTGGCTAAATGTAGCCACCGATCAGCAAGCGCTATCCAGGTGCTGAACCAAAAATGGGCCGGCTCTACGGATGGGTAAATGTGCTAAAAGTGTAAATTGTTTGGTAGAACGAATAGTATGTGGAAATTCGTTTTGGACAATCAAATGTTGCTTAAAATGAAAATCCATTAATATTCGGTAATTCAATATTACTTTCGTTTTAACAAATACTATTCAGAAGTTCAATAGTTCATGTGGTAGGGAATGTAGTAAATTGATACATAATGAATACAAATATATCAATTTCAATGTTTCTAGTAATATTTAAGGAAAAAACTCACCCACAGATGAGGTGAGCCAGAACCCCCAAAGTATGCAAGGGTCCTTAAATACATAAAGACAGGGAATTCAGCACTTCTTTTAATCTTCAAGTCTAAATTTATTTATCATTGTCATAATTGACAGTAAGAATATTTGGCATGTCTCAGTGGTGGAAATGTGACACATCCCCAAATGCACAAACGTAAGCATCCATCAATATCATTAAAATAACATACAAATTGCAGTTTCAAATATATGTACAAATTAAAAAGAACAGTAAAAGGCACTGTATATGTCTCAAATCAATAGGGAACAACAACACCACAGCCGTCACCAGGCTCCACAAAAGGATGTTGCCTGAACGGGTGAAAAATAGGATCTATGAGGCCCCCTCAGACATATCGTATACACACACACTATGTGAAAACAATATGATACTAGGAGAGAGTCAAGCAACACCCGTCCTCTACTAGCCCCAACCTGCCCGGAAGGGAAATTAGCTAGTGAGGAAAACTCCTCCGGGATCTATGCTGAAACGCTCCTATACAAACACTGCACAAAGTATCGAGATACATCAAGTAACGACACCTGCAAACAGATACAGGTACAGAGTGTTATGCAGTAATGATATGCTGAAAACAACTCATACAGTCTTTAAGCATGGAGGACAGTTGTAAAGCCATAAAACCCGAGCATATCCTTTTGGCTTGTATATCGTCCCTTCAGTGCGGGTTTCTGTGAGCCAGTTAACGCACAGATAAAGGCAGGTTAATACCTTGACAAAAATCTCAAAAGTGATCAACAAAGGCCATGGGATATTTGTAAATGTTTTTTTTTTAATGTTTCTATTTCGAATATTTCATAATTTGAATATTACATTTAATGAGAACATTATAAATACTATTACAAATATATAGATTCAAATTTTTTTGATTTGAATATTGCCTAATTTGAATATTACATTTAAAGAGAGCATTAGAAATATTATTACAAATATATAAATTTGAATTTTGCATTATTCGAATATTACATTTAAAGAGAGCATTAGAAATACTATTACAAATGTATAGATTTGTATCGAATTATTAGAAAATTTTGAATTGAATATTAAATTTAAAGAAAGCATTAGAAACACTATTACATAAAACTAATGTTAGAATGTTGTGCAAACATTCGAAACAAACAAACAAATGTGTTAAATTTGCCCATTCGCCCATCCCTAGCCAGCTCCTAACCTTACATTTTTGTTTTTTCAAATAAAGATAGCAAAAGAACAAAGAAAATGTAATAATAGGATTAAATTAGAAAGTTGCTTAAAATTGCATGCTCTATCTGAATCATGAAAGAAAAAAATGGGTTTAGTATCCCTTTAAAGAGACACTAATTTCAAAATTAAACTTTCATAATTAATGAAATGCATGCATTTTTAAAAGACTTTCCAATTTACTTCCATTATCAAATTGTGCACAGTATTTTTACATACACAAGTTTCTAAGGCACCAGCTCATACTAAGCATGTGCAAGAGCTCACAGAGTATATGAATATGAGCCTGTGAATGGCAAAAGGCTGTCACATAATAATAATAATAATTATTATTATTATCAGGTATTTGTAGAGTGCCAAAAGATTCCGCAACGCTATAAACATAGGCGTTATACAATGTAACATTTATAGGGTTTAAATAGGTAGAGGGCCCTGCCGAGAGTTGCACTGTTGTAGTCGGCTCTTCTGAGGGTGATCTACAAACAGCTGGGCTCATAGGCTTACCTGCTAACGGGTTCAAGGGGATAGCAATGGAGTTAGGAAAGGTTATTGTAGGTTGTATGCATCCCTGAATAGTGCAATCTTTAGGGAGCCCTTGAATATTTAAAAACTAGGGGAGAGTCTTGTGGAGCATGGCAGAGAGTTTCACAAGATGGGAGCCAGTCTGGAGAAGTCCTCTAAACGGGAATGTGAGGAGGTAACAAGAGAGGAGGAGATTGGGAGTAGAGCGAAGGGGTTGGGAGGGAGAGTATCTGGAGACAAGGTCTGAGATGTAGGGGGGAGCAGTGCAGTTGAGGGCTTTGTATGTCAGAGTGAGAATTTTGTGTTTAAGGCTGGAGGCAAGAGGAAGCCAGTGAAGGGATTGGCAGAGCGGTGCAGCAAATGAAGAGCAATGTGTAAGAAAGATGAGCCTGACAGAGGCATTCTTTGTGGATTGTAAAGGATCTAGGCAGCAGCTAGGGGGACCAGATTGGATGGAGTTGCAGTAGTCAAGGTGGGAAAGGATGATTGAGTGGATTAAAATCTTAGTTGTGTCTTGTGCAAGGAAATGTCTAATTTTAGAGTTGTTTTTAAGGTGGAAGCGACAGGCTTTAGCCTAGGACTGAATGTGAGGAGTGAAAGAAAGATCTCAGTCAAGTGTGACCCCAAGACATCGGGCATGTGGGGTAGGGGTAATGATGGAGTTATCCACAGATATAGAGAAGTTGGGGGTGGAGATTTTTGAAGAAGGGGTGAAAATAAGGAGATTAGTTTTGGAGAGATTTAGCTTAAGGTAATGAGAGTACATCCAAGATGAGATATGAGAAAGACAGTTAGTGACACGGGATAGCAAGGAAGGAGATAAGTCTGGTGCAAAGAGGTAGAGTTGGGTGTCATTAACAAATGATATTGAAACCCGTGGAGGAGCAACAAATTGAATCAGCTTTCAAACTTTATCAGAAAAAATCTACTGCTCATTTAAAATTCAGAATAAGTGCTATTACAGTATCGTTTTGTTATGTTTGTCTAGGTAATGCAATTAAACTGTATGTAATAGTCCATTAAAAACTAATTTTAATTAAAAATATTAAAGACCAGTCTATCAAATTGCAAAACACACACACGTGTACTTAATTAACCCCTTAACGACCAAGGACGTACGCCATACGTCTTAAAAAAATACAGTTAATGACCGAGGACTTATGGCATACGTCCTTGGTCTGGAAAGCAGCTGGAAGCGATCAATGGCCGGTATCATTGGTGCGGGGGGAGCTTACGTGGGAGGCGGGTGGGCGGCCATCGATGGGCCATATGACGTCGAGGGGGGGGGCGGAATCGGGGGCGGGATCACCGGGGGCACGCACATGCGGGCACACGCACGTGCACGGGAGGGCAGGGGTGGGCGCGTGCACAGGGTGGATGCGGGTGGGAACGGCTACACTACAGAAAACAATTAAGATTAAAGTTGGGTAAAAGTATTTTTTTTTAAAAATCGAAGTGATCTGGGAGGTGGAGGGGGGTTGTTCTTTGGGGGGGAAGCTACACTACAGAAAAAAAAAAAGAAAAAATAATTAAAAAGCATTTTTTTGCAGAAACTGGGTACTGGCAGACAGCTGCCAGTACCCAAGATGGCTCCCAGTAAGGCAGAGGGGGAGGGTTAGAGAGCTGTTTGGGGGGGATCAGGGAGGTTGGGGGCTAAGGGGGGAATCCTACACACAGCATATGTAAATATGCTAAAAAAAATAAAACATTTTTTAAAAAATACCTTTTATTTTAGTACTAGCAGACTTTCTGCCAGTACTTAAGATGGCGGGGACAATTGTGGGGTGGGAGAGGGAAGAGCACTGTTTGGAAAGGGATCAGGGGGTCTGATGTGTCAGGTGGGAGGCTGATCTCTACACTAAAGCTAAAATTAACCCTGCAAGCTCCCTACAAGCTACCTAATTAACCCCTTCACTGCTGGGCATAATACACGTGTGATGCGCAGCGGCATTTTGTGGCCTTCTAATTAGATCCCAGAGAAGCATTTACAACCATTTGTGCCATAATTGCACAAGCTGTTTGTAAATAATTTCAGTGAGAAAACTAAAGTTTGTGAAAAAGTGAACAATTTTTTTTTATTTGAGCGCATTTGGCGGGGAAATGGTGGCAGGAAATATACCAAAATGGGCCTAGATCAATACTTTGAGTTGTCTACTACACTACACTAAAGCTAAACTTAACCCTACAAGCTCCCTACAAGCTCCCTAATTAACCCCTTCACTGCTGGGCATAATACACGTGTTGTGCACAGTGGCATTTCGTGGCCTTCTAATTACCAAAAAGCAATGCCAAAGCCATATATGTCTGCTATTTATGAACAAAGGGGATCCCAGAGACGCTTTTACAACCATTTGTGCCATAATTCCACAAGTTGTTTGTAAATAATTTCAGTGAGAAACCTAAAATTGTGAAAAAGTGAACGATTTTTTATTTTATTTGATCGCATTTGGCGGTGAAATGGTGGCATGAAATATACCAAGATGGGCCTAGATCAATTCTTGGGGTTGTCTACTATACTAAACTAAAGCTAAAATTAACCCTAGAAGCTCCCTACATGCTCCCTAATTAACCCATCCACTGCTGGGCATAATACACGTGTGGTGCGCAGTGGCATTTAGCGGCCTTCTAATTACCAAAAAAATATGCCAAAGCCATATATGTCTGCTATTTATGAACAAAGGGGATCCCAGAGAAGCATTTACAACCATTTGTGCCACAATTGCACAAGTTGTTTGCAAATAATTTCAGTGAGAAACCTAAAGTTTGTGAAAAAAAATTGTGAAAAAGTGAACAATTTTTTTTATTTGATCTCATTTGGCGGTGAAATGGTGGCATGAAATATACCAAAATGGGCCTAGATCAATACTTTGGGACGTCTTCTAAAAAAATATATATACATGTCAATGGATATTCAGGGATCCCTGAAAGATATCAGTGTCCCAATGTAACTAGCGCTAATTTTGAAAAAAAGTGGTTTGGAAATAGCAAAGTGCTACTTGTATTTATGGCCCTATAACTTGCAAAAAAAGCAAAGAACATGTAAACATTGGGTATTTCTAAACTCAGGACAAAATTTAGAAACTATTTAGTATTGGTGTTTTTTGGTGGTTGTAGATGTGTAACAGATGTTGGGGGTCAAAGTTAGAAAAAGTGTGTTTTTTTCAATTTTTTCCTCAAATTTTATAAATTTTTTTATAGTAAATTAGAAGATATGATAAAAATAATGATATATTGAGAAAGTCCATTTAATGGCGAGAAAAACGATATATAATATGTGTGGGTAGAGTAAATGAGTAAGAGGAAAATTACAGCTAAACACAAACACCACAAAAATGTAAAAATAGCCTTGGTCCCAAATGGACAGAAAATGGAAAAGTGCTGTGGTCATTAAAGGGTTAAACTCATTAACAAACATAAAAGAAATCACTCACTGACAGGGGCCAAGTTACTTCTAGTAGTGTTTGTTGATCGTATGGTTGCCAACCCTCTCTTACCTAGTCAAAAAGGATGATATTCCTGGAGTCATGCTGAAATAATCGATGACTCCAGACTAGTCGTCAGAAGACATCTGGAAGTATGCCCACAGGCCGAAATATTTAAATGAGATGACTCTAGAGTCATTCACTGGCTGTTCATGCTTACCTAATCAGTTAGGTAATCTGCTAATTTCTAAAGTCATCACAAATAATTGTTTACCTTATCTGATGACTTTAAAAGCCTGCTGATGTCTGATGATGTACAAATGACTTCTAAAGTAGTTTGATGACCATCAAATGACTTGTGATGGTCTCTAAAGTAATTATGTTAGTCTTAAGTTATTTCCAGGGATCTCCCTTATTTGCCCAAACTTTTTTACAATATCCTAGGCTCCCTTATTTAATTGTTCTTAGAACATTGTATCCCTTATCATTAACAACATGTAAAATCTTCATTCCAGACATGTAATATTGTACACTTGTACTCTTATTTAGTTAATAATATTGATGTATCTGACAGTTTAATGTCTTTACTATCACTATCCCTTAAATAAGAAATATAATTCATGGATTTGCAGAAAGTTGTTGAAAATATTAAGCAGCTATGTGAATTAAGATGATTTGTCTGAAAAATGTTGCTGTACCAAACTGTATTGAATTGTAAAATAAAGTTTTTTCCCCAGTAGCTACTGTGTAATTTGTCAATTTTCTTATGTGAAATTTGTTGATTCCTTAGTCTCCTTTATGTTGTGCAAAAAGTTGGCAACCCTAGTTGATCAGCTATATATTATCATTCTTTGAGGGTGTCTTTGTGGGAAAATGGAGAGTGAACCTAGTGATTAAAGCTTCTTTTTTTTCATGCTAACATAAAGTGTAACTGTGTCTTAACTGATCATTGGCTGCTTTATTCGTGAACATTGACACACCATAACAGTATAAAACAAATTCATATATTTTTAAAATGCCATCTTTTAAATGCAACAAATAAAAAGAAAACTATGTCCCTTTAACCATTGTCACCTTTTGTTTTTGACAAGGTTCCAGCAGAATCTGTTGAGGAAACTGTCAAAGATGGAGTAATATTTTCAAAATTGCACGTGTACGCCACCAGACCAAGGCTGTTTACCTGTATGGCAGATAACAAGCACAGTGGCAGTTTTGGCACTGCAAAATCAGCAGCAACGATCAGCATATCAGGTATATCAGACAAATAGTTCATTATTTTAACAAACTCATATATCACCCTTTATATGTGTTAGTCTATAATCATTTATGTGAGTACAAGAAAGCATACAACATTTAAACATATGTGAATAGAAATGAGTAAACTGAATTTCACTAAAACAATAGCTTATGCTTTGAACATCGCAGATAGAGAACTTTCAGACTTGAGAAGACGGTTCCCGTTTGAATGGTCCACTGAAAAAAATTGTCATCTCGGGGTATACTTATTGCATGACATCTCTACAACAATATCAAGTAATTTCACTTCATTACTACAAAAATTTAGAGACCTCAAGAACCTTTGGAATTCACCATGTCTTTCGTGGTGGGGTAGAATAGCTGCTGTTAAGATGAGCCTGTTACCCAAATTAACCTACTTTTTCCGTTGCTTACCAATCCCTATTTCAAAACCCTTATTTGTACAATTTCAGCAAATCTGTAACTCTTTTATTTGGAAAGGGGAAGAGACCCAGGGTAGCTTTGAGATTTTTGCATAATCCAGTGCTAGCAGGGGGAGCCGCCATGCCTAATCTTATTGCATATCACAAGGCAGCTAGATTAATGCACAATTTGGCCTGGGGAGATACCACAACCAACAGTAAATGGTCCATGCACGAACAAGCATCAATTTCCTCTAAGATAAATCTATATGACCTCATTTGGATACCTAAACATATGAGAAAAATGAACCTATCTGAGAATGTTATAGTTAACTCCAACCTAAAATTTTTGGGCAAGGTCGCCACACAACTATAGTCTCACCCCACCCTTCCCCGATTCATTCGATCACAGGACTTTTAACAGCACTGGCGGACTTGCACCCAGATATATGGTCAGAGGCAGGTATAGTGTCTGTTTCTGACTTCTTTATTAATGGTTCCATCTTCCCCATGACAATCTTCCAAACTAAGTTCCCTCAATCACCTTTACTCCACTTTAAGTTTCTAAGATTGAAAAGTGTATTAAGATCTTGGGGCTTCCTGGATGAGCCTTTGAGACAGGTAATCGACTGGGAAAAGAGATGGGTCATAGGTAAACGAATTCCAAAGATGTTCTCCCTATCATACGTGGATATCCTTAGATCTCCCACTTTCTGCAAAACACTATATATTAAACAATGGGAGCGATCATTAAAGTTTGATGTTGGCAAACAATCCTGGTCTGCAGCAGTACTACTTAAAAAAAACTGCATTACATAGTATTTCCTACCTAGAACTGCAATTCAAGATTCTGACCCAGTGTCACCTGACTCCCCAAAGGCTCTTTCAGATTTCTCATATACATTCCCCGCTGTGTTGGAGAGGTTGTGGGAAAATAGGATCCCCCTCACATATGTGATGTCGATTGCCCAAAAATTCAGTGTATATGGACTAGTGCCTTCCTGTACAGTAAACTATTTGGTATTGATAGAAGCAGAAACACCCAAATGGGACTTTTTCATTTGTTCCCTAAAAATATTCCATCTTATATCCTCAACTTATGTGTTTATTTGTTTATGGCAGTTAAATTGGCTATAGCTAGAGCTTGGCGCCGTCCTAAGGGCCCTAGATGGAACCAAGTTCTAAAAATAATTGCACACATTAAAACTATGGAAAGCCCTATATTTGCTGGTCATAACAAAATTGATATACATTGTATGAGTTGGGAACTTTGGAGACACCATCAGAGAAATCACCCACGCTAAATTGCCCTAGAATGAGATAAACAACCACCTGTAACACAATAATCTGAACATGAATATGACACGGTAATAGCATTCTAGCAAAATAAGTTAAATTAAAGGTAAGGTAAAGTTTATTGTAATTCAGATCATATAATCTATATAATAATTAACCTGCAGCTTATCGCTAACTTTATTTAGTTGTTCCCGTTGTATTTTACATGGAAATCAAACTTTCTATTTCTGACCGTTTTCACCGATACTCCTCCCCCATGCCACTTCCGCGTTTAGATCTCTTCTCTCATCGAGCGTTCTCCGCCCTGTCTTTACGTAAGCTAAATGCGCGTTCACAGACTGAATTTCTTATGCGCATGCGCCACTTCCCCCACTGCCCGATACAAACTTGTAACTTGTAAGCACTAGTTGATTGACGTTCAGAGTTACGAACACGAACGAGCATGGGTGGAAGTACATTGACTTTAGACGGACGCATGCGCTCAGTCATCCCTGAAGGGGAAAACACAGATTGGACGCTAATATAGCTCGCACCTGTCAATCAAAATTTAGAAAATGTCGGGCGGACGAATGCTTGGTGTCGGAACAGTACTGCAAAGGGAGAAAATAAAGTAATTATGAGACTTACTGTCAAAATCATGAATTAAACTTATACTAATTTTTTAATTTTTACACAATGGCGTTTAGTTATATGAACAACTTTACCTTACCTTTAACACCGAAATGTGGAAGTTAGAGTATTGGCGAATAACATCCCCCCCTTTTTGTTCTCCCCCTCTCTCCTACCCTTCCTTTTCATTTTTACACACACAACCTAAATGTATTCGACAGAGTAAAACCTATTTCTTTACTAAATCTCATACAAAACAACATTTTGTAGGTACTGTTGGATACATCTTTCTATATCCTCATATCTTACTGAGTAACATACAAAAACCTATTATGAATAAACCAACCTACCTTTCCTGTTAACTTGGGATTTTGAACTATCACATTTATGTCTATCTTATTTGTGACAGGATTAGTTATACCTGTCTCCATTGTACTGTTATTCTTGTACCCATGGGCAGCGCTGCGGAATATGTTGGCGCTTTATAAATAAAGAATAATAATAATAATAATACCTGTTGAAAATAACAGTAAACACTCTATTGTCAAAAAATTTTTTACCATGATATTGCACTGTTAATGCTCATTGTTGGATTGTAAAAATTGTACAGATTTTCTTTTTTTTCCCTTCTCCTGTTTATTGTGTTAAAACAGAAAATGCAAAAATCCAATAAAAATTATTTAAAAAAAAAGAAAAAAGAAAAGAAACTAACTCACAAACAATGTATTGAAATTAACACATGAACTAGGCTCCTTTGCGTTTAGCAGTACTTGAGCCTCCTGCTGATAATCTTCAGACTAATAATATTTTTTAATTGTAGTTTTGTCTGAATAAATTTGCATTTTTATCACAACCCTTAGAGTATCAGATTTATTTTTCTGGTAATCACGTGTTAGGCAGTATAACTATTGAACCTAAGATTTTAAAGGCTCATAGATTTCTTTGATGATGACCAATCAGAAGCAGACAAAGTGAATTCTTATCTGCAAAATCACAACAACTACAAGATTTTGGAAGCTACTACAATTTTAATAATTGTATAATTAATACAGTCATACATAGTGGTGCCCACGTGATAGCTGTGTGTGGCATCCCTCTTATTGAATGTTCCTTTAGTCCTCAAGAGAATAAAGGCCCTAGAAGCATAACTTTTCCCAGCATATAGAATCCCTCACTAGTCATGCCAAAAACTCAATCATACTACTTAGTGCTTACATATGATCTACTATTCTCATATCAGCATCAAAATCTAGCCAATCAAAATAGCATAAAATAAACTGTGCAGCTCCAAGCGGGTTAATTCTAATTATATATTTTAAAATATTGTGGCTTTTCAAATATCACATCTAAAATTTTAGAAACAAAGTAAAGTCAAAGGCATCTATTTATCAAGCCGTCACTTGCATTCGACGGCACCAATACGCTCGCCTAAGATCGCCTAACATCGCTGCGGCGGACCTGAATACGTTCTCCAAAATTATCAAAAAAGCTGTCAAAAAGCCGCGCACCAAGTACGGGGCAATGAGAAGCGGACTGTTGTTAACTAAGAGTCATCAATCTCGCTGCTCTTCAGCTTTTTCACAGCTCTCTTGGTACCCTGTCACTAAACACCCACACTATACTATACTGTTTTACCCCCTATACCGCCGCTCCCGGAGCCCACCGCATCTGAATAAAGTGTTTAACCCCTAAACCGCCGCTCCCGGAGCTCACCGCAACTCTAATAAATGTATTAACCCCTAAACCGCTGCTCACGGACCCCGCCACAACTAAATAAAGTGTTTAACCCCTAAACCGCCGCTCCCGGAGTCCACCGCCACCTACATTATACTTATTAAAAATGACAGTTCCTTTAAGTGACGTCATCCAAGATGGCGTCCCTTCAATTCCAATTGGCTGATAGAATTCTATCAGCCAATCAGAATTAAGGTAGGAAAAATCCTATTGGCTGATGCAATCAGCCAATAGGATTGAAGTTCAATCCTATTGGCTGATCCAATCAGCCAATAGGATTGAGCTTGCATTCTATTGGCTGTTCCAATCAGCCAATAGAATGCGAGTTTAATCCTATTGGCTGATTGCATCAGCCAATAGGATTTTTTCTACCTTAATTCTGATTGGCTGATAGAATTCTATCAGCCAATCGGAATTGAAGGGACGCCATCTTGGATGACGTCACTTAAAGGAACCGTCATTGTTGAAGAAGTTGTCGTCAGAAGAGGATGCTACGCGGCGGATGTCTTGAAGATGGAGCCGCTCCTCGCCGGATGGATGAAGATAGAAGATGCCGTCTGGATGAAGACTTCTGCCCATCTGGAGGACCACTTCTGCCCATCTAGAGGACCGCTTCTGACGGCTTTGTTGAGGACTTCGGCCTGGTTGGGTGAACACTTCTCACAGTAGGGTGATCTTCAAGGGGTTAGTGTTAGGTTTTTTTAAGGGGGGATTGGGTGGGTTTTAGAGTAGGGTTGGTTGTGTGGGTGCTGGGTTTTAATGTTCGGGGGGGTTAGTAATTTTTTTTTACAGGTAAAAGAGCTGATTACTTTGTTGGCAATGCCCTGCAAACGGCCCTTTTAAGGTCTATTTGTAATTTAGTGTAGGGTAGGGCTTTTTTTATTTTGGGGGGCTTTTTTATTTTGTTAGGGGGATTAGATTAGGTGTAATTAGTTTAAAAATCTTGTAATTTGTTTATTATTTTCTGTAATTTAGTGGGGTTTTTTATACTTTAGATAATTTTATTTAATTGTATTTAATTGCATTTAGTTTAGGGAATTTATTTAATTATAGTGTAGAGTTAGGTGTAATTGTAACTTAGGTTAGGTTTTATTTTACAGGTATATTTGTATTTATTTTAACTAGGAAATTATTAATTATAGTTAATAACTATTTAATAACTAGTGTACCTAATAAAAATAAATACAAACTTGCCTGTAAAATAAAAATAAACCCTAAGCTAGCTACAAAGTAACTATTAGTTATATTGTATTTAGCTTAGAGTTTATTTTATAGGTAAGTATTTAGTTTTAAATAGGAATAATTTATTTAATGATAGGAATATTTATTTAGATTTATTTAAATTATATTTAAGTTAGGGGGACTTAGGTTTAGGGGTTAATAACTTTAATATAGTGGCGGCGACGTTGGGGGTGGCAGATTAGGGGTTAATAAATGTAGGTAGGTGGAGGCGGTGTAGGGGGGCAGATTAGGGGTTAATAAATATAATGTAGGTGGCGGCGGTGTAGGGGGTGGCAGATTAGGGGTTAATAAGTATAATGTAGGTGGCGGCGGTGTAGGGGCAGCAGATTAGGGGTTAATAAGTATAATGTAGGTGTGGCGGTGTAGGGACAGCAGATAAGGGGTTAATAAGTATAATGTAGGTGGCAGTGGGCTCCAGGAGCGGTGGTTTAGGGGTTAATAAGTTTATTTAGTTGCGGTGGGGTCCGGGAGCAGCGGGATAGGGGTTAATAACTTTATTTAGGTGGCGGCAGTGTAGAGACGGCAGATTAGGGGTTAATAAGTATAATGTAGGAGGCGACAGTGTAGGGCGGGCAGATTAGGGGTTAATAAGTATAATGAAGGTGGCGGCGGTGTAGGGGGGGCAGATTAGGGGTGTTTAGACTCGGGGTACATGTTAGGGTGTTAAGTGTAAACATTCCCATAGGAATCAATGGGATATCGGGCAGCAGCGAACATGAGCTTTCGCTGCTTTCAGACTCCCATTGATTCCTATGGCATCCGCTGCCTCCAGGGCGGCGGATTGAAAACCAGGTACGCTGGGCCGGAATAGTGGCGAGCGTACCTGGTAGATATTTGATAACTAGCAAAAGTAGTCAGATTGTGCCGAATTTGCGTTCGGAACATCTGTAGTGACGTAAGCATCGATCTGTGTCGGACTGAGTCCAGCGGATTGTATGTTACGTCATTAAATTCTACTTTTGCCGGTCTGTAGGGTTTGATATCTAAGGGGAATCAGGCTCGCCACAAATACGCTGTGGAATTCTAGCGTATTTGCGGTTGACAGCTTGATAAATAGATGCCAAAGTCTTGTTCAACCTTTAGGCAGTTTGCACTCACACCTTCAGAGAAGTTCATATGATTACAAGTGCAGCCTGACAATGTACATCATCAATCCAAGAATTTGGATAGTAATAGTTGATTCTACCGCTTGAGGTTAGAGGGTCTCTAATGACATGATGCTCAGAGGGCACATTTTGATTTTCCTGGCTCAAAACATACTTTTGTAAACAGCAGTAAAGCAGATATAGCTTGAGTAAGCCACCAAACAGTAACACATTAGGAATGCACACATTTCAAGTTGTGACATGGTTTAGTGCTGTATTAAAATGAAAGGTGGAATTACTAGATGGCTGACTATCCACAATTAACTCTGTGGTGGCTTCAATGCCTTTATAGAGAGTCCATCTTGGCCATTTGTGTTTGGATGGTATAGCACCATCTTGTGATGTATACTGAAATTCTAGTACTACTGAAGAAATATAAATAGAAAAAATTATTGGAACTCCTGTGATCTAAACTGAGGCGTATTGCCCCACACTAAACTGTGCCTAAAAACATAAAAATATATGTGCCAAGACCCTTGCTGTTCTTTTAAAAAAATAGATTTGCCAAGGACCTAGATGTCATTTTCAAACTGAACTGAGCCCTCTTAGAATGACAATGAGAAGTAATCAGTTATTTATAGTTGTGTACCAAGACTACATGTTATCTATTCTAGGGGTCTTATCTATGATTTATTGGTACCTGCAGGCTTAAAGATAAATTAATGTCAAAATTAAACGTTCACGATTCAGCTTTGAGAGACTTTACTATTTACTTCCATTATCAGATTGTGCACAGCCTTTTTATATGCACACTTTCTGTGGCACTAGCTACAAATGAGCATGTGCAAAAGTTCAGTGTAAATGTATATGAGTCTTTTATTGGCTGGCTGCTGTCACATGATAGAGGGTGCTGACAAACTGAAGTAACTATTGATATTTGTCAGAAAAATTATATTCCTCATTTAACCCCTTCAATGTGCATGACAAGCTATTGTTCATCATGCACATCGCAGCTTGCAGGACCATGGCAAGCCCTTTTGGTCATGTAGGGAGATCGCCATTAAAACGCTGTTTACAGGCTGGGGATCATTGGTGGCCTAGTGGGAGGCACTCCCTGACTTAATCTCATTTTGTCTTCAACAGAAGAGATTTTGTAATCAAAACCAAGGTTTTAAGACGGTGGCACTACTTATTTTATAGAAATTAACTATTTACTTTGTATATTGACTAGCATTTATTTACCGTTTTTTGCCCCTTTCATCTTTTTTAAATATGAAGTGTTTTTTTAAACCACCACAAAATGAGTATATGGTTGAACCTCCAATGTGTCAATGAATTCCAAGGGATTCCTGCTTCTCTATCTACACCCCAAACTTCACTAACATGCCCCCTATAGCTTTCAGCTTCCCTCAAGTAACTGTCATGGGAGAATGAATAAATTGAGAGGGGTTCAGACAATAAGTGGGAACTTGTCAAGTCAGTATTAAGGAGAGATGTGAGAGAGATTTGGCTGGCTGGTGAGGCTGGGGTGTGAGACAGAGAATGTAGGGGGGGATACAGTATGTTGCAAAGGCTTTACCAAAGTGAAAAGTTGAGGGGCAGGAGCAGACCAAATTGTGAGCGAGTGGCCAGATCAGTGCTGGATTGCAATAAATGGTTAACCTATAATGTTTAAAGCCCAGATAGGCAGATGTCAGTAGGTTCATAAGGCCTAGAGAAGGCCTTAAACACTTTACCAAAGGGTATTGCTTCAAGGACTGAGGTGTGGGGAAACATTGATAAGATATTTGTTACCCTGTTGAAATTTTCATGCACTATATGAGCTTCTCATGGATTACTTGGGAGCAATTTTTGCCATGGTTTGCAAGCTTGTCAATAAAATAGCTCTGAGAGTTAGCTGCCAGGGGTCAATTTCCTTTCCCTCAACCATTGGAAGATGATTTAGTAAAAAGAGTGGCTTTTAAGCATAGGGATAATTGCATGGTGTCCTATGAGCCTTAGATTGTACACACACAGTGCAACCTAAGACCAAGAGGAACTTAATAGGAACCACAGACATTTTACTCTTACAAAACAAAAAAAGCTCAAGTAGTATGCAGTAGTATTCATGCACTTCATGAATGTATATTCAGAATTCTCTGGTTCATATTTTCTACATCACTCTTCCATCTTTTACAGACATGACTTCCCTTAATGATGAACGTAGGAAAGTGCCCATGCCCTGATAATATGTGTATGGGCTTTACCTTTGTTTACTCTGGCTTCTGTATTAACTCATATCTCTCTTTCCTTTAATCACTTGATGCCTGGGCACTCATAGTTAATTGCTAAGCATGATAAATGTGCAGAATTATGAGTTTTTACAAGTTTAAAGAAACAAAAAGTCATGTAAACAATTCAAATATAGGACAAATTTGCTGTTGGCTGTCTTTTACACTGCCGTTAGGGAAATCTAAATTAATATCATGCTCAGAGCTAGGTTATATATATTCTTCTTTCTATTTTATGAAAATGTTTCAAAAATTATTATCAATTTTTAAATAGCATATTACACAAACATATATGTGTGTGAAATGTTGTATGTACTTGTATTTGTGCTCTATGTTTGTATGTGTAGTGTGTTTAAATAAAATATATTTTACAAACATTCAAACACATATTTTTTCGTTGCTTCAAATAGCTCCCTTTTCCCTTTCAGTAATATTGCAACTATACAGCTAAATGGAAGGGAATTTTGAAAATTTTAAGAACAATTCTAATGCTCAATGAAAATTCAGAGTGCTATTGCATTATATTTTAATTCTGCTGTATTAAATGGTCCTTTAACACATTATTACATAACTTGTGTATCATAAAATAAAACAACAACAAATATATTAGCATATGTGTTTTAGTATAGTAGTTCTGTGTTTAAAAAAAAAGTAGGCTATTTTTCTAACTGATTTGTTCTTCCAGCTCTATGGCTTAAAGGGACAGTTTACCCAAAATTTTAGCTCCCCTATTCTTTATTTCCAATTATCAATTTTACTTGATGGACCATATTAAATAGATCCTTTGCCTTCATATCAGCATTTAAAATAGCCTGTGGTATCCTAACCTGTACTTAAGGTTTATATACTCAAGTGTAGGCTATTGACAAGCTGTGTAAACACAGCCAGCAGAAGAAATTATACTCCCAGTGGGGTGTTGGAGAGATTTGTAATAAAATGATGATTTAATGTTGATTTAACCTGCGAGTTCAACCCATTTAATAGGTTGTGGTTTCAAAGCACAAAACCATCTATTTAATATACATAAATAAACCTGAAAAAAAAGTCAAAAGTGGGTGCCACATAGTGTATACCATTTTTTTAATTCCAAATCTATCTTGAAAATGTAGCTAACTCACAAATGTAAGTCGCCAAAATCGAGGTGCAAGTCAAGCAGGCAGAGATCGCACAGTCTCTCTGAAAGCTGTCCAATTTTCCACTCTCCTCTTATTCTTCTGTTCTGTAAGTGGATAGTGCAATAGCAAATATATCTAACCTTTCCACAGATAGACCAGAAAAACACTACACCCCAATATTTCAGAGTGATGTGCAAGCTAGAACAATACTGGTATTTTTAAGGACTATAGAAATGTAACCTCTTTTTAACTGTACTCACCAACCAGACAAAATCACTGTATCATAAAAAAGGGAATATTTATTATTAAATATATGTAAATAGTTTTCTCTCCATACCACAAATCTACTATCTTGTCTTATTAAATAGTAACTGTGAACATTGAAAATACCTGATTAGTGGCCCCAGATTTTTAAGTTTGAATTTATTTTGTTCATATTGATTTGCTTATAACTTTTTATTTTTGTTTAGTTTCAAGACCAAGGAAATAAAAATGTAATTTGATTGGTTCTAAAAAGTACGTAATCTTGTGTCTTTAACCCACCTAAATCACAATATTGGCCTTTATTTCACTCTTCCTAAATTCTTATTCTATATTATATATTTTTTTATTGTTACAAAACTATCACAGTCTTACCTAGTTAAGCACAGCCGAGCTTGATAACTCCCACAATATTCATTCTCTATTTCCTCACAACAGCAATGCTAACAACTGATAATGGCTGTTGATTAACAAAAACTAAATCAATGAAAAAATACACCTGCTTTCCAGGCTACTTAGCCAATCTTACTAACTGACCAGCCCACTCATCCTCATTCTGCTGGTCCAGTTTATCTTAGTATTTCATTGTTCAGTGCAATGCAAAGAATTTGAAAGGATTTGTTTAAAGGTGTTATATATTCAAAGGGCCAGATTAAAAGCAGCGCACTGACTGTTATGCAAGAGCAAAAAGTGGTTTATTACGGGTGTTTGTGCATGTAGGAAGTAGCGCATGTATTACAAGTTTAAAGAAAACTCGTTCACTCAAGCGCAATTTAATTTAACGTGCATTAGTTATTGAGACCTCAAAGCTCTGTTTAACTGTTACGCTAAAAAAAAAGTGTCACAAAAACATCAAAATACATTAAAAAGTAAAGTTACACTCATAATAACACTATCTGATAAAAATTATTAAAAATATTGCAATAAAAAGGTATAAGGGCTCAAAGATAGAAGGTCTCAGGTGTTAAAGGTGTGAAATAAAAAGGCAGACAAAGGGCTTTAACATAGAGATACATACATATGTCTTAATATGTATGTACGTACTGTAATATATATATATATATATATATATATATATATTATTTTTTTTCTATGGATTATTAAGAATATTTGACAGAATATTTTATATTAATTATTAATTTTTAATAATTTAAATAAATGTTTTAAAATATTTTATATGTAATATTTCAATAACGCGCCTTAAGAATCCTACATTTTCATGTGCGCTAACCCGACCATGATGTGCAAAATGCAATCATATTTATGCAGTATTCATATTTAATAAACTGATGAACTATGTATTTAGTGTAAATGGATCTCATTCCAAATTTCTTCACATAGGGGAATATTTTCTAAGTATTTTTAAATAAATATATAATGTATAGCTCTATATTTTACAAAAAATGCCATCATGTATATATAGATATAAGAAATATTGGTTAGTGGGGAGGTACGGGTTAACTTGTACTTAGCTTTGGAGTTTGAACGCTGTCGTCCATACAGCATGAAGCAGGATGTGCATCCGGAGATCAACACACAGCGTGAGGAAATCCACTTTGAGCAAACCGCTCTAAACACATTAGTCAAAAAGGAAAACTCCCAAAAGTGTAAATAATTGTGGCCATAGAATACAAAGTTATAGTAAACAGTGTAGGCTGAGGTTAAGCACTATGCACAAGCACCTTAAGTAAAACCATTGAGGACATTTTTATTCAATATACATTGAAATGGCGTGAAACGCGTCAGATGACGTCACTCCTCCCCTTGTCTTTCACCTATCCGTGAGTTTGTGTCTGTATAGACTTTGTGTGACTTTTTAATGTATATTGAATAAAAATGTCCTCAATGGTTTTACTTAAGGTGCTTGTGCATAGTGCTTAACCTCAGCCTACACTGTTTGCTATAACTTAGTCTTCTATGGCCACAATTATTTACGCTTTTGGGAGTTTTCCTTTTTGACTAATATATATAGATATATGTATTTATAAATGAAAATAACATATTCTGCTATGTGAAGAACATTGTCGGGTTAGCACACAGTTAAACACGATTGGGTTTACGTGCAAGTAGGATGTTAGTTTTTTTTCCACTTTTTGCACTCAATTGTAGTCTATGCTAGAATACGTTATCGCTATATTCAAAGTTCTGCTTTTTACGCTCATTGGGTAAGCATGCGAGTGAAAACATTTTGCTTTCAACTTTTAACACAAGCAGTATACGACGCCCACAACAAAAATACTTCTAGCAAAGGTTAACACTTAATCGAGAGCATCAAATAACACTCCACTTGAAATTTGGCCCTTAATGGAACAAACTAAATCTTAAATGAATTAATAATACCAGCGATAATTACTGCTTCACTCGTAATTTAGCTTATTTTTTCAGATTATTTTTTCTCTTTATCGAAAAATCTATAAATTTCTACATTAAAACCTTTAAAATCCTTAAACACAGGTTGGAAAAACTAATTTGAGGCATTTTGATCTGAAAAATCATGAGCTTACTGATTAGTTATGGATGAGAATAAAATATTTTCTGGGAGAGTAAATTGATGTATATCACGCGCACTCTGCACAAGCCTGAGTGTTGTATGTACTTACACTCATTTAAGCTCAGTTTTGTTTTGCAAATTAAAGAGTATTTAAAAAATGCTTCAAGACATTTGAAATATGTGTTCAAATACTGTTTTTCAAAGTTTGTTTTAATATGTGTGAGATATTAGTGTCTATTTGGCAAATGTAATGATTGTGCCTTAAGATTTTAATAACAAATATGCTTTTATTTCAGGCTATTTTTTAGTCTTTGTCAGTGTCTTAAAATTACAATTTAAAAATAAATAAAAGTAAAGCTGTAATACTAATGCTGAATGCTTCATTTTTAGGCAAATTCTTTCATTTATTTTGATCAGCATATATTATTTGGTGGCTAACCTGTTGTTATGGTTTATATGGTTAATTGGCCGATTATCTGTTTGTGTCCGAGCTATTGGTTCTAGTCCTGACATGATCATGTCACTGTTCCAAAGTTGTTAAACGTAATACCTTTTGGTCTGGTATTATGACATTAATATTCTATCAACTTACATTGATTAGACCTATGTGCTAAAGAGTTAGGCAACTTACTGCAAAAATAATATGATTGCTAAAATACTTATTTATTTCTGTAGTGATACCAGAGGTGTTCAACTTTCCATGGGTCCAATGATCAAAAGCTCACCCGCATGGAGAGAAATCATTCTAAATCTTTGGATTTTTTTTAGAACGTATATTGTAATGTAAGAATCTCTCCTTCACATACAGAACCCTGTGTAGTCAGATAAACATCTCTCAAGGTAAAATTTGAGTTTCTACATTTTTTGGGAGACCTCACCATACTCATCTGAGAACTTTGGATCATCAGGCACCATACATCACAATTGTTATTTTTGTTTTTTTAGTTAGGAGGGTTGCTACTCAGATTTTAGAAAGTGATGTAAACAAGAAACAATTATTATTATTAACATTTATTTATAAAGAGCCAACATTTAACACAGCGCTAAACATAGTAAATTACATGCATTAAGGTACAGAGTTACTATGACAAGCTATATGAGGGTAAGTTATATGCGAAATTCTTTAACAAACAATGCAAAAAGTTTCAGTGAAGATTTCCACAAAAGGGAAGAGAGACCTGCAATCAGTAGTAGATGCACTTTTATACAAAGTGAGCTACTGTTTGAAAGGCTCTAAAGCTTACAATCTAAAGGTGAAAAATATGTACTGTAAAATATGTCCTTAGATATAAACAAAGTTCTAGATAAATAATGTATATGCCACTGTTTGACTCTCTAGACTGGGCATTACTATTGTAAATGGAATATTATATAATGAGAATTTACTCAACATTACTTATAATCTTAGAATTCTAGTCAGTATTCATCCTTAGATTTCCATATGTACAACACTGCTCATTATACTAACATTTTCAGGAGAACAAATAGATATATAGATAAATATTTTGCTTGGAAATATCAACTACAGTGGTTCAAACCACATATTCATTTGAGCTAATTTCAGGGTTCTGGTAATATAAATATTGATATAATTCTGCTAAAGTAATGCACATTTCTAGTATGACTTTTGTATTATGTATTTTATAACAACAGTTGGGTTATAAGTAATCACTTCCTAGTAAGGAATTTCAGCCATGGATTCAGATTCTTGGAACTATGGACAAGTACATTTATATAGCTGAAAACTCCTACATACAGTATAGAATATATATTATTCCTATATCAATTTTCAAAACTATGCAGGAAGAAAGTGTGTTATGATTTATAATAGGTTGAGGTGTACAGCTTAAAACCAGTTGCATATTGAAATATTTTTAATGAAATACTGCATAACAAATATTAAGCTTGGCATTTCTTCAATGTTTCACACTTCATAAATGGCAAAGCTCACCATCCCCCCTTGAACTTTTAATGCCCAAACACCTGTTAAAACTGAGCCAACTGGACCACTGTGGTAAGCAACAGGAAATGTTACTAACTTGTAATATTATTTGTTCAGAAGAATATACTATATAAGAGAGCTGACTGCAACACTGATGGATGCATGTATACTAATTTTTTTTTTATTTCTCTCCCAATGCTGGTTGTTTGGTGCTGGGCTATGTCCATTGCCTGTAGAATGGAGGTAAGACTCTTTTTTATTACTATTAAATAATGATGTGATTTTCCTTTAAATAAGTTGGAGATGAATCTGCTCTTTTCTCTAGGTTTATGAAAAATTAGGTTAATTGCCTTTATTTACATTTTCTGCCACTCTTCATGTTTTTCAATGAACAGAATGTTACATTTCTCTTTTTAATTTAATTCAAATTTCAGTCTCTGTCTATGAAAATCAATATTTGAATCTTACATTCACTATAAGTTTGTACAACATAACATCTAAAGACTGAATCTAAAAAAATGATTCCCTTAGACTCATGCTGCTCTCAATATGTTAGTGGCAATAATTATGAGAATATTGCATTTTGCTACTTTAAATGTTATGTATTTATGCCTTCTAATAAATTCTATGTAATTATATGAGACTCAATATTTGAAAAAACAGACTAACTTTTTAAACTAATCACAAATTTGCAATTACATCTTTTTTGATAAAATAATTCAAATAGAAAAATTAAACATTCAAGTAAAAAGTATGCATTCAAAGTCACAAAATTAATATATGATGGTGTAATTATCATAAATATTTAGGACTAGATTACAAGTGGAGAGCTAACAGTTACACGTGAGTGGTAAGGGGATTATTATGGGTGTTTATGCGCGTCAAGTTTTTCAGTCATATTACAAGTTAAAAGTAAATGCGATCACTTGAGCACAATTGAAGTTAACGAGCGTCGGGTTAGAACATCCTCCATTCTCTAGTTAACTGTTTCACAAAACAAAAAGTGTCACAAAACACATCAAAAATACATTACAAGTACAGTTACACTCATAATAACACCATCCAATAAAAATTATTAAAAAAAAAAAGTTATAAGGGTTCAAAGATATGAGGTGTTAGAAAAAAAAAGCAGGCAAAAGGCTTTAACATAGAGTTACATACATATATATCATTAAATATGTATGTATATGTGTGTGAGTACATTTGTATTTATGTATTTATATGTGTACGTATATACTGTATATATATATATATATATATATATATATATATATATATATATAGATATTTACAGACATATATATACATATAAACACATACATATGTACACATATACAGACATATATACAGTATAAGGGCATTGTAACCCCTATAATGTAAAATCATATTTATGCAATATTTATATTCAATAAAGTGTTATACCGTGCATTTACTGTAAATATTTCACATTCTAATGTTCCGCACATAGCAGAATATGTTCTGTGTACTTATAAATAGATATATTTATATATATTTATATTTATATATATATTTATATACTGTATATAATCATCTATTTATACAGGTATAGATATATATTGTACGGAAAAAAACATCAGATATATGTAGAAATATGTATTTATAAATAAATAGAACATATTCTGCAATGCGAAGAACAGTGGAAATTGAAATATTCAATATGTCAGCTTAGCGCACTTGAGAAAATGCAATCAGTGTTGGGCGCAAGTAGGTTGCTTTATTGGCTTCTATGGGGAAATAGGTTATCACATGCAGGATATTCTAAGTTTGTTTTTTTACACCTGTCGGGTTAGCACACGAGTGATAACTTTTTACTTTCAACTTGTAAAACAAGCACAACCCGACACAAAAAAAGCTTACTTCTAGCGCAGTTAACGTTCAAGCGAGAGCGTCAAATAGCACTCTAATTATAATCTAATCCTTAATGGAACAAATAAACGGGTAGATTACAAGTCTTGCATTATGAGCTGTGCGGTGCTACTGTGCAGTTTATTCTCACCGCTCACTTTCCTACAGCGCTGTAACAAACAAATTAGGAAGACCCAGCAAACAAGTATGTGGCCGGTTAGCCAAGTGCACGTAGGATTAGCTAGCGACCACTAGCTCAACATGTGAAGTACAAAGAGTCAGTTCCACAGCACCTTAAATAAAACGTCCTTTATTCATCAACTTTGGACAGCAAACGTAATTTGCCATTCAATAATTAAAGGCAAAGAATTTGTACACCCGCGAAGTGGACATAAATTCAAGTTAAAATCTCATTACACTTGTAATTCTACTTTTGTAATATATATGATAAAATGTCCCTGTTCTAAGATTTATATAGGGGAAACAACCCGTAGGATGAGAGAAAGACTTAATCAGCATAAGTCAAACATTAGAACTGGTGACCTTCAAGCCCCTGTAGCTAGCCATTTTTTGGAAAATGGACATCAAATCAATCAAATAAGATGTCAGATCATTGACCACGTTGATATACCTAGGGGAGGAGGTGACAGGGAGTGTATCCTTAAGCAAAAGGAAGCATATTGGATCCATAAGTTGGAATCCTTGTATCCAAATGGTCTAAATAGAGAGTTGGACCTATCTGTCTTCCTCTAGGTATATTGAAAAATGGTCTATTATATATAGTAACAACAAAATATTAGTCTATATTAAAAAAGATCAAATATAGGTTCAGATTATCCTTTGTATATTACTTAAGATAGACAGCCACATAGTTTCTGTATTTATCTATTTATTTATTTTTGTATTTTTTTATGAATTTATGTATATAATTTATTTGCATATTTTGTATTGATATGTGTATTTTATCAATTGTGTGATTTTATGATAAAAATTTGATTGTGTATGCATAGACACAAAAATGCTAGTACACCTATTATCCAAATATATACTATTTAAATATAAATCTCCATTATCCACTAGAGGGCATTGTAAAGTAAATACATTGTGAGGTGGGAAGAGTTATATGGAGGTAACCAGTGATTGGCTGGATAAGCCTTTAAATAAAGGTTCAGGTGTATTTTTTTATTTTTTTATTTAAGGTGCTGTGGAACTGACTCTTTGTATTTCCTACAGCCCTGGTATTACAGGTTTTTACAAACCCGGCATTAACAGGCAAGAAGTGAGCGTAGAGCAAAATTGAGCTCCACACTGCACTCCAATACCAGCGCTGCTTAAGTCAGAGGTGAGCTGGTGTAACGTGCTCGTGCACGATTTCCCCATAAATATCAATGGGGGGAGCCGGCTGAGAAAAAGTCTAACACCTGCCAAAAAGCAGCGTAAAACTCAGTAACACAGCCCCATTGATTCCTATGGGGAAACACATTTTATGTTTACACCTAACACCCTAACATGAACCCCGAGTCTAAACACCCCTAATCTTACACTTATTAACCCCTAATCTGCCGCCCCAATATTGCAGACAGCTACATTATATTTATTAACCCCTAATCTGCCGCTCCAGACATCGCCGCCACCTACATTATACTTATGAACCCCTTATCTGCTGCCCCCAAAATCGCCGACACCTACATTATATTTATGAACCCCTAATCTCCCTCCCCAATGTCGCTGCAACCTACCTACATTTATTAACACATAATCTGCCGCCCCCAACATCGCCGCCACTATTCTAAATTTATTAACCCCTAAACCTGTCTTACCCTAACACCCCCTAACTTAAATATAATTTAAATACATCTAAATAAAATTCCTATCATTACCTAAATTATTCCTATTTAAAACTAAATACCTGTAAAATAAACCCAAAGATAGCTACAATATAACTAATAGTTACATTGTATCTAGCTTAGGGTTTATTTTTAGTTTACAGGCAAGTTTATATTTATTTTAACTAGGTAGAATAGTTACTAAATAGTTATTAACTATTTAATAACTACCTAGCTAAAATATATACAAATTTACCTGTAAAATAAAACCTAACCTATGTTACAATAACACCTAACACTACACTACAATTAAATACATTCCCTACATTAAAATACAATTAAATAAATTAAATTAAATTAGCTAAATTACAAAAAAAAACAACACTAAATTACAGAAAATAAAAAACAAATGACAGATCTTTAAACTAATAACACCTAATCTAATAGCTCTATCAAAATAAAAAAAGCCCCCCCAAAATAAAAAAAACCCTAGCCTAAACTAAACTACCAATAGCCCTTAAAAGGGCCTTTTGCGGGGCATTGCCCCAAAGAAATCAGCTCTTTTACCTGTAAAAAAAAATACAAACAACCCCCCCAACAGTAAAACCCACCACCCACACAACCAACCCCCCAAATAAAAGCCTAACTAAAAAAACCTAAGCTCCCCATTGCCCTGAAAAGGGCATTTGGATGGGCATTGCCCTTAAAAGGGTATTTAGCTCTATTGCTGCCCAAAGCCCTAACCTAAAAAACAAACTCACCCAATACACCCTTAAAAAATCCTAACACTAACCCCTGAAGATTCACTTACCGGGAAAAGTCTTCATCCAATCGGCAAGATGTCCTCAACAAAGCCGGCAGAAGTGGTCCTCCAGATGGGCAGAAGTGGTCCTCCAGACGGGCAGAAGTCTTCATCCAGATGGCATCTTCTATCTTCATCCTTCCGACACGGAGCAGCTCCATCTTCAAGACATCCGGCGCGGAGCATCCTCTTCAAACGACGGCTTCTTCGGAATGAATATCTCTTTAAGTGACGTCATCCAAGATCTCTTAGATTCCGATTGGCTGATAGAATTCTATCCGCCAATTGGAATTAAGGTAGAAAAAATCCTATTGGCTGATTGGAAGAAAACCAAATATTGATCCATGTGTGCTACCATTTTGGATGAGGCAGCAGTTTGTGATCTAAGGTGTGAGAGAGTGAAACTAAAATGAACATAGCTTCCTAGATTATTTTGTACACTTATAATAACATATAAAGACAAATATTCTGAGGTATCCTTATTCTTTGCAGGAAGAAAAGTTAATCTTTTGTTTAATCAATTCACTGGCATTGCTGCTCTGAAGCTGACTATAACTATGTGGCTCTTCCGATCAGCCAATAGAATGCAAGCTCAATCCGATTGGCTGATTGGATCAGCCAATCGGATTGAACTTCAATCTGATTGGCTGATTGAATCAGCCAATCAGATTTTTCCTACCTTAATTCCGATTGGCTGATAGAATCCTATCAGCCAATCGGAATTTTAGGGACGCCATCTTGGATGATGTCCCTTAAAGGAACCTTCATTCGTCGCTCAGTCGTCGGTTGAAGAGGATGGCTCTGCGTCGGCTCCTTGGAAGATGGCTCCGCTCCTCTCTGGATGGATGAAGATTGAAGACGCCGCTTGAATGAAGACTTCTGCTGGATGGAGGACCTCTTCTGCGCCACTTGGATGAAGATTTCGGCCCGGTTGGGTGAAGCCGGCTCAAGGTAGGGTGATCTTCAGGGGGTTAGTGTTAGGTTTTTTTAAGGGGGGTTTGGGTGGGTTAGAGTAGGGGTATGTGGGTGGTGGGTTTTAATGTTGGGGGGGTTGTATTTTTTTTACAGGTAAAAGAGCTGATTACTTTGGGGCAATTCCCTGCAAAAAGCCCTTTTAAGGGCTGGTAAAAGAGCTGGTTACTTTGTAATTTAGAATAGGATAGGGCATTTTTTTATTTTGTGGGCTTTATTATTTTATTAGGGGGCTTAGATTAGGTGTAATTAGTTTAAACTTCTTGTAATTCTTTTTTATTTTCTGTAATTTAGTGTTTGTTTGTTTTTTGTACCATAGTTTAGTTTATTTAATTTAATTTAATTTTAGGTAATTGTAGTTAATTTATTTAATTCATTTAATGATGGTGTAGTGTTAGGTTTAATTGTAACTTAGGTTAGGATTTATTTTACAGGTAATTTTGTTAGTATTTTAGCTAGGTAGTTATTAAATAGTTAATAACTATTTAATAATTATTGTACCTAGTTAAAATAAATACAAAGTTGCCTGTAAAATAAAAATAAATCCTAAAATAGCTACAATATAATTATTAGTTATATTGTAGCTATCTTAGGGTTTATTTTACAGGTAAGTATTTAGTTTTAAATAGGATTAATTTAGTTAATACGAGTAATATTATTTAGATTTATTAAAATAATATTTAAGTTAGGGGGGTTAGGGTTAGTGTTAGACTTAGGTTTAGGGGTTAATAATTTTAATATAGGTGGCGGCGGTATAGGGGGGGCAGGATAGGGGTTAATAACTTTAATATAGGTGGCGGCGGGGTCCGGGAGCGGTGGTTTAGGGGTTAAATAATTTATTTCGTTGCGGCGGGGTCTGGGATCCGCAGGATATGGGTTAATAAGTTTATGTAGGTGGCGGCGGTATTTGGGGCAGCAGATTAGAGGTTAATATGTATAATGTAGGTGACTGCGGGGTCCCAGAGTGGCGGTTTAGGGGTTAACATGTTTATTATAGTCGCGGCGGGGTCCGGGAGCAGCGGTTTACGGGTTAACATGTTTATTATAGTTGCGGCGGGGTCCGGGAGCGGCGGTTTAAGGGTTAATAAGTTTATTTCTTTGCGGCGGTGTAGGGGGGGGCAGATTAGGGGTGTTTAGACACGGGGTACATGTTAGGGTGTTAAGTGCAGACATCTCCCATAGAAATCAATGGGATATCGGGCAGCAGCGAACATGAGCTTTCGCTATGGTCAGACTCCCATTGATTCCTATGGGATCCGCCGCCTCCAGGGCGGCAGATTGAAATCCAGGTACGCTGGCCCGGAATAGTGGCGAGCGTACCTGGTAGTAGTTTGATAACTACCAAAAGTAGTGCTGAACTTGCGTTCGGAACATCTGTAGTGACGTAACCATCGATCTGTGTCGGACTGAGTCCGGCGGATCGTAGGTTACGTCATTATATTCTACTTTTGCCGGGCAGTAGGGCTTGATAACTAAGGCGAATCAGCCTCGCCACAAATACGCTGCGGAATTCCAGCGTATTTGCGAGTTGACGGCTTGATAACTAGAGGCCATTGTGTGCTAATATTACTCAAGTTAAATCAATAGAGCTTTTTTGTGCTCATATTACATGTTGGAAGTACACTATATGGTCAAAAGTATGTGGACACCTGACCTTCACACCTATATGAACTTGTTGGGCATTTCATTCCAAAACCATGGACATTAATATGAATTTGCCTTCCTGCCTTTGTAGTCCCATTTAGTAAAAAGAGCGTTTGCTAAAGCCAGGTATTGATGTTGGATGAGAATGTCTATCTCACATTTGGCATTCCAATTTAACCAAAAATATGTTCAGGCCTCTGTGCAGGCCACTTGAGTTCCTCCACACGAAACCCATCAACTCATGTTTTCCTAGACCTCATTTTGTGCAAAGGGCCACAGTTATGATGGAACAGGAAAGGGCCTTCCTAAAACTATAGAAAAAAATTTGAAAGCACCCAATTGTCTAAAATGTCTTTGTATCCTATAACATTATTATGGCCTTTAAGGAACCTAGGAATCCTGTAAAATACTGCCCCAGACCATTATCCCTCCTCCACCAAACGTTACAGTAGGTTCTATGAATTCGGGTAGGTAGTTCTCATAGCAACTTCCAGACCTAGATTTTTCCAACTAGCAAGCGGAAAAAAACAGCAATCCTCAAGACACAATATAAATCAAATTGTAGATTCTTTAATATCAGGAACAAATATAATAAAAAACTAAGACTCCATGATCTCAGCAAACCAGGTGTCTGCTCAGTCAGCCTTAATTATAGACTAGATTTTTCCACCAGACTGCTGGATAGTGAAGCGTAATACCTCCAGAGAATACATTTCTACTGCTCCAGAGTCCAGTTATGTAGTGCCTTACACTACTCCAGCTCATACTTGGTATTGCACATGTTGATGTGAGACTTGGGTAGACCTTCTTGTCCAAGGAAACCATTTAATGAAGTTCCCAATGTTGCTTCCAAGGAAGATAAGAACTTTGTAGTGAGTGAAGCAACAGATGACAGGTGATTTTTATGCACTGCATGCTTCAGCACTTGGTAGCCCCACTCTATGAGTTTGTGTGGAATACAACTTTATAATAGCCCATATAGTTCTAGTAAGGCAGAAATTTCACAATGGGGCAAAGTGAGCATCCTATGATAATGCCACTATTGAAGTCACTGAGCTCTTCAATATGTACTGTCTATGGAGATTTCATGGCTATGTACTAGATTTTGTGCACATGTTAGCAATGGGTGTGGCTGAAATACCTGAACTCAGTAATGAGTAATGGTGCCCACATACTTTTGGCCATATGCTTTTTATTAGCACTTGAGGGAAAATCTAAGGCACCCTAACATCTAGATGTTGGATAGCATGGGTGTACTAAATGCCTCACATAATAGATATATATTGCGCCGCAATGAAAACTCATATTGTCTTCAATCAAGCGCAAAGCTGAACATGCTCTTAACCTCCTCTCAAGTAGTGGAGTTCTTCATTTGGTTAGATAATATGGTGTTGAATTTAAATTTAAGTTAAAAACATTACACATACATTCATACATATGTTTGTATATGTAATACACAGTTCAACACTTTATTAAATATGAATATTGCATAAATATGATTTTTTTTATGTTTTCAGCTACTTGACTGCAAAGGGCTCCAATGAACTTAAATATCTGATATACAGTATCTCACAAAAGTGAGTACACCCCTCACATTTTTGTAAATATTTTATTTTATCTTTTCATGTGACAACACTGAAACAAATTACACTTTTCTACAATGCAAAGTAGTGAGTATAATAGTGTAAATTTGCTGTCCCCTCAAAATAACTCAACACACAACCGTTGGCAACAAAAGTGAGTACATCTCTAAGTGGAAATGTCAAAATTGGGCACAAATAGCCATTTTCCTTTCCCAGTGTCATGTGACTCAAGGTCTCAGGTGTGAATGGGGAGCAGGTGTGTTAAATTTGGTGTTATCGCTCTCACACTCTATCATACTGGTCTATCATACTGGTCACTGGAACTTTAACATGGCACCTCATGGCAAAGATCTTGAAAAAAGAATTGTTGCTCTACATAAAGATGGCCTAGGCTATAAGAAGATTGCCAAGACTCTGAACCTGAGCTGCAGCACAGTGGGCAAGACCATACAGCGGTTTCACAGGACAGGTTCCACTCAGAACAGGCCTCGCCATGGTCGACCAAAGAAGTTGAGTGCGCCTGCTCAGCGTCATATCCAGAGATTGTCTTTGGGAAATATATGTATGAGTGCTGCCAGCATTGCTGCAGAGGTTGAAGGGGTGGGGGGTCAGCTTGTCAGTGCTCAGACCATACGCCGCACACTGCATCAAATTGGTCTGCATGGCTGTCGTCCCAGAAGGAAGCCTCTTCTAAAGATGATGCACAAAAAAGCCTGCAAACAGTTTGCTTAAGACAAGCAGACTAAGGACATGGATTACTGGAACCATGTCCTGTGGTCCGATGAGACCAAGATAAACTTATTTGGTTCAGATGGTGTCAAGCGTGTGTGACGGCAACCAGGTGAGGTGTACAAAGACAATTGTGTCTTGCCTACAGTCAAACATGGTGGTAGGAGTGTCATGGTCTGGGCCTGCATGAGTGCTGCCAGCACTGGGGAGCTAAAGTTCATTGAAGGAACCATGAATGCCAACAGGTACTGTGACATACTGAAGCAGAGCATGATCCCCTCCCTTCGGAGACTGGGCAGTATTCCAACATGATAATGACCCCAAACACACCTCCAAGACAACCACTGCCTTGCTAAAGAAGCTGAGAGTAAAGGTGATGGACTGGCCAAGTATGTCTCCAGACCTAAACCCTATTGAGCAACTGTGGGGCATCCTCAAATGGAAGGTTGGGGAGCGCATGGAGGAGTGGAAGAGGACTCCAGTGTCAACCTGTAAAGCTCTGGTGAACTCCATGCCCAAGAGGGTTAAGGCAGTGCTGGAAAATAATAGTGGCCACTCAAAATATTGACACTTTGGGCCCAATTTGGACATTTCCACTTAGGGGTGTACTCACTTTTGTTGCCAACGGTTTAGACATCAATGGCTGTGTGTTGAGTTATTTTGATGGGACAGCAATTTTACACTGTTATACAGACTGTACACTCACTACATTACATTGTAGCAAAGTGTCATTTCTTCAGTGTTGTCACATGAAAAGATATAATAAAATATTTACAAAAATGTAAAGGGGACATTGAACAGAAATTAAATAAACAAGAAATATACTGGATATTCACAATGAATACTAGAATCCCACTTGGATTGAAATCAAGATTTGATTTAATTAATTATTAAAAATGATAAAATCATAACAAAATATGTTAACATTTATATAGATCGATATAACTTTAAATGAAGTATCAAGTTGTACGAATATTCTAAGATAAGGGTCAGTAAATAGAAATATACTATACTATGGGAATATGATGATATATCATTTATGTATTTTAGGTATAAAGAGTTACAGGTTTTCATTTTTGCAGAATAGAGATGTAGAAGACATAAACAAAACACCATGTAAAATAATCAATTCAAATTGGCAAGGTTTTTTACCAGCATTATATTTTTATTAATATGCGAAGAAATAAGAATAATTATGAAATATCTGTTATAATTGCATAAGTCTTAGAGAAATAGACATAGCACTATTTAATACATGCTCATTGTCAGTATAACAGCGTTTTCTATATTTTGGATACTTTTTGCAATTGCTGAAAGTAATAGCAAATGGATACAACATGTTACCAAATAGTATGATATATGAGTATCACTAGGAGTTAAAACACTAATGATGTTCAGGTGTTTTCTAATTGTGTGTGATACATAAGAATGGTTTTAGTCAGACACAGATTATGTCTATGAGTACGGCTGTAATAGCTGAAACGCGTAAGACGATGTGGCCTGAACACATTTGTTTGTTTTACGGAGAATTGCTGTTTTTACAATGTTACAATAAAGGATTGAAGATTTTATATATATGCACCTTCGTTTTGGGACCTTCCTTTTTTGCCGTTTTTTATATATATATGCATGCACATACATATTTAGACATGTGCATGTATGTATTTCTATGTTAAATCCCTTTGCAGGCATTTTTTTTTTCTAACACCTGAGACCTCATATCTTTGAGCCCTTGTAACTTTTTCATGCAAATTTTTTAATGTTTTTTTATTAGATAATGTTAATATGAGTGTAACTATAGTTTTACATGTATTTTTTATGTGTTTCGTGCAACTTTTTAGTTGAGCTTAACAGTTAACCAGAGCTCTGAAGATGCGCTATCCCTCTGCGCATACAATTCAATTGTGCTTGAGTGAAAGTGTTTACTTTTAACTTCTAATACGTACACTACTTCCCCGACCCATGCAAAGAGCCACATTAAACCCCTTTTTGCCCGTGCGCAACGGCTAGCATGCCATTCGTAAGCTAGTCCGTAGTTGAGCAAGCTATTCAAGCACATATAGCATCTTAAGAGAATATAAAATAATACTAGCAGGGAGAAAGATGAAGATCATTAAATCAGTATTAATTTCTTATACATTTTTACTTATAATGTCATTAATTTTAGGGTATGTAATGGAAATGGAATGTAATTTTTAAAGATCCAAAATTACAAGTTAGAGGTCTAAAAACTTTAGTTTGTAGACCTCAAATGCTATCATCACAAATGACCTTTGTGATTTCATAAAGCAATTTTTAGGGAAGAAAATGCATGTGTGCCAAGAAATAGTCTACTCTGTTAAAAACGAATGTACTATGCAAAAGAGCAAAATAATATGATTTTCTGTCCTTCTCAGTTCAATGTATATTGGAATCAAGTTAACATATTTCAGATTTATCCACTTCTAAGTTGATGCTATCTATTTTTGGGGAACTGGGGTTAGCCAAATATCCTAGCTATGTGGGTGCAAGAATGTATTGGACCTTCACTCAAAAAAAATCCCAATTTATAATTCAATACCTTGACTGTACCTTGCTTAGTTAATCCCTTCCAAACAAGCATAAACCAACAAAAAGGGTGAATACTAAATAAACAGCAATACTCCTGAGCACACAGCTCACTGGGGCCTGATATTCAAAACTTCTATATTTTATTTAAAACGGGGCGACCTGCGAAGTGCCGGCGAGTAGTGATGTCAGTGTGTGTGTGGGGGGAGGGGGGGGCGGGTCATGTTTGAAGTGTTGCTTTACAGCATAGACAGTGTGCTCACTGAAACAAAAACAGTTTTTATGTAGGAACGCTTCAAATAATACATAACTAACCTTACTATGACTAATCCTACACTGCCTGTCTCAGACTGGAAAATCTCACCACTGAAAAGGTGGCCAGACAAATATAGCTTAAACCCTATACCTAACCTGCAAGGCTGCCCTAGGAATATATATATAAGCAGAGGAGAGAATTTATTGGAGTGGGTCATTAGCAGTGTAGGGTTTAAAGGGACAGTCTACTTCAGAATTGTTATTGCTTAAAAAGATAGCTAATCCCTTTATTACCCATTTCCAAGTTTTGCAAAACCAACACGGTTATATTAATATACTTTTTACCTCTGTGATTACCTTGTATCTAAGCCTTTGCAGACTGCCCCCTTATTTAGCCAATCAGTGCCCTCTCCACGGGCGTGGTAACAATGTTTTCTGTATGGTACACATGAACTTACGCCCCCTCTTGCTGTGAAAAACTGCCAAATGCATTGAAATAAGGGGCAGCCTTCAAGGTTTTAGAAATTAGCATATGAGCCTACCTAGGTTTAGCTTTCAACAAATAATACCAAGTGAACAAAGCAAATTTGATGATAAAAGTGAAATGGAACATTGTTTAAAATTGCATTCCCTATCTGAATCGTGAAATTTTAATTTTGACTAGACTGTCCCTTTAAGCAGAGTAGGGAGTTTATTGCGGTGGAGTATTGGCAGTTTAGGGGTACATAGTAATATTTTATTAGGCTTTGTGGTCTATTTAAAAGGGATTCTTTACTTTACATCAACAATGTTGGTGCTGATGCTGCTTGGAATATTTCGCCAACATTGTCACCCATTGAGATGTACAGTTAACCGCCTCTAAGCGATACTGCCTTTAAACAATGACGTCAGCCTCTTGGGATATTTTGCTTGCTTTCTCTATATAGCATCAAATCCCTTTTGAATATATTGTCACATCACAGCACTTTCCATCATCAGTGCCTGGGTACCAACCTTAAAAGACAGTAGAATTGCATAATAAACCAATAATAAAAGACAATGCAATAAAATTTGCTCTGAATTTTAAATTAGCAGCAGCTTCTTTTTTGCATAAAGTTTTGAAAAGCTAATAAAAATGTTATGATTCCCTCTGTAACTTACCTGTCCTTATAAAACAGTTCATATTTTATTTATACATTCGGAATGGAATCCTAAAGGAACATTAAATGGCTCTCCATTTTGTGTTGAACATTGTCCTTATGAGATTGGGTTTAGAGAAGCCTGATGCCACATTGTCATTCCCAGTTATGGGTTAAAAAAATGTAATTTGAAACTTGGCTTCAGATTGGTTAATGCCCCTTTATATAGCAGAGGTGCCGAGGATTTAATTATCTATGACTATTCCCTTTTTAGAGTGAAACACATCAGATTGGTACCTTTGCATGTCTATTTTTTATTTTTAAACATTTTTCATTAAAGTTTGGAGTTTTTACGCTTGAGTGCATGATTTGGATCAAAAATGTTCCTTGTCAGAGACGCCATAAACCACAACTATGTTTTCAAAATACTGCATATTGCCTAAACCAGCTATTTGATTTGGTTACAGAATGTTACTGATGAACTCTCTATGGAGGAGAGACAAGAACAGTCTTGCGGAATGAGTGAAAAAGCAGCGTTAAGGCTCTTTTTCACTACCGCAAGTATTACGAGTCTTGCAGGTTTCGGTGTACTGCACACTTTTTTGGCCATAACGCAACGTAACTACCGCAGCTTTCCAAAAGTCCTTTTTCAATGGGACTTCCTTTGCGCCGGTATAACGAGTCTGCCTGGGAGGACAAAAAGTTAGCGGTACACCCTATACCGTCAAGATCCATACCGTAAACTGAAAGTCAGTAGTTTTGAGTTTTACGCTACAAAGCCGTAACATAAAATTCATAACTAAAGTGTTAAAAAGTACACTAACACCCATAAACTACCTATTAACCCCTAAACAGAGACCCTCCCGCATCGCAAACACTAAAGTAACATTATTAACCTCTAATCTGCCACTCCAGACATCGCCGCCGCTATAATAAACATATTAACCCCTAAACCGCCATACTCCTGCATCGCAAACACTAGTTGAATATTATTAACCTCTAATCTGCTGTCCCTAACATCGCCGCAACCTACATTACTGTTATTAACCCCTAATCTGCTGCCCCCAAAATCGCCGCCACTATACTAAAGTTATTAACCCCTAAACCTAACCCTAAGTCTAACCCTAACACCCCTAACTTCAATGTAATTAAAATAAATCTAAATAAAACCTACTATTAATAACTAAATAATTCCTATTTAAAACTAAATACTTACCTGTAAAATAAACCCTAAGCTAGCTACAATATAACTAATAGTTAAATTGTAGCTATCTTAGGTTTTATTTTTATTTCACAGCTAAGTTTGTATTTATTTTAATTAAGTAGACTAGTTAGTAAATAGTTATTAACTAACTAGTTATTTACTAACTACCTAGTTAAGATAAATACAAATTTACCTGTAAAATAAAACCTAACTTGTCTTACACTAACACCTAACCTTATACTGCAATTAAATAAATTACATTAATAAAATACAATTAACTAAATTACAAACCCCCCCACTAAATTACACAAAATAAAAAAGAAGTTATCAAATATTTAACTAATTACATCTAATCTAATAGCCCTATCAAAATAAAAAAGCCCTCCCCAAAATAAAAAAAAACCCTAGCCTAAACTAAACTGCCAATAGCCCTTAAAAGGGCCTTTTGTGGGGCATTGCCCCAAATAAATCAGCTCTTTTACCTGTAAAAAAATACAAACACCCCCCTCAATAGTAAAACCCACCACCCACACAACCAAACCCCCCAAATAAAAACCTACCTAAAAAAACCTAAGCTCCCCATCGCCCTGAAAAGGGCATTTGGATGGGCATTGCCCTTTAAAGGGCATTTAGCTCTTTTTTCTGCCCAAACCCTAAGCTAAGAATAAAACTCACCCAATAAACCCTTAAAAAAAACCTAACACTAACCCCCGAAGAATTCTATCAGCCAATCGGAATTAAAGGTGAAAAAATCCTATTGGCTGATGCAATCAGCCAATAGAATTTAGCTTCAATCCTATTGGCTTGTCCAATCAGCCAATAGGATTGAGCTCCCATTCTATTGGCTTATTGGAACAGCTAATAGAATGCAAGCTCAATCCTATTGGCTGATTGCATCAGCCAATAGGATTTTTTTCACCTTTATTTCCGATTGGCTGATAGAATTCTATCAGCCAATCGGAATTCAAGGGACGCCATCTTGGATGACATCACTTAAAGGAACTTTCATTTGAGAAGATCCGTCAGAAGAAGAGGATGCTCCATGCCGGATGTCTTGAAGATGGAGCCGCTCCGCACCGGATGTATGAAGATAGAAGATGCTGTCTGGATGAAGACTTCTGCCGGCTTGGATGAAGACTTTGGCCCGCTTGGATGAAGACTTCTGCCGGCTTCGCTGAGGACTTCTGCCGCCTCGTTGAGGATGGATGTCAGGTCTTCAAAAACTGTAAGTGGATCTTCGGGGGTTAGTGTTAGGTTTTTTTAAGGGTTTATTGGGTGGGTTTTATTTTTAGCGTAGGGTTTGGGCAGAAAAAGAGCTAAATGCCCTTTTTAGGGCAATGCCAATCCAAATGCCCTTTTCAGGGCCATGGGGAGCTTAGGTTTTTTAGGTAGGTTTTTATTTGGGGGGTTGGTTGTGTGGGTGGTGGGTTTTACTGTTGTGGGGTGTTTGTATTTTTTTTAAAAGGTGAAAGAGCTGATTTTTTTGGGGTAATGCCTGCAAAAGGCCCTTTTAAGGGCTATTGGCAGTTTAGTTTAGGCTAGGTTGTTTTTTTTGGGGGGCTTTTTTATTTTGATAAGGCTATTAGATTAGGTGTAATTAGTTTAAATATTTGATAATTTCTTTTTTATTTTGTGTAATTAAGTGGGTTTTTTTGTAATTTGGTTAATTGTATTTAATAAATGTAATTTATTTAATTGTAGTGTAAGGTTATGTTTTAGTGTAACTCAGGTTAGGTTTTATTTTACAGGTAAATTTGTATTTATTTTAGCTAGGTAGTTATTAAATAGTTAATAACTATTTACTAACTAGTCTACCTAGTTAAATAAATACAAACTTAGCTGTGAAATAAAAATAAAACCTAAGATAGCTACAATGTAACTCTTAGTTATAATAGAGCTAGCTTAGGCTTTATTTTACAGGTAAGAATTTAGTTTTAAATAGGAATTATTTAGTTATTAATAGTAGGTTTTATTTAGATCTATTTTAATTAAATTAAAGTTAGTGGGTGTTAGGGTTACGTTAGGGTTAAGGTTAGACTTAGGGTTAATAAATTTAGTATAGTGGCAGCGATGTTGGGGGCGGAAGATTAGGGGTAAATAAGTGTAATGTAGGTGGCGGCGATGTCGGGGAGGCAGATTAGGGGTTAATAAGTGTAGGTAGGTGGCAGCGACATTGGGGTGGCATATTAGGGGTTAATAAATATAATGTAGGTGGCAGCGATGTCGGGGCGGCAGATTATGGGTTAATAAGTATAATGTAGGTGTCGGCGATGTCGGGGCGGCAGATTAGGGGTGTTTATACTCAGGGTTTATGTTTTGTTTCCCCATAGGAATCAATGGGGCTGCGTTACGGAGCTTTACGCTCCTTTATTGAAGGTGTTAGGCTTTTTTTAGCCGGCTGTCCCCAATGATGTCTATGGGGAAATCGTGCACGAGCACGTAAAACCAGCTCAAAGCAGCGTTGGTATTGGAGTGCGGTATGAAGCTCAATTTTGTCTCAACACTCACATATTGCCTGCTAACGCTGGGTTTATGCAAACCTGTAATAGCAGCGCCATAGGGAGGTGAGCGGTGACAATAACTTGCAAGTTAGCACCGAGCCGCTCATAACGCAAAACTCGTAATCTAGCCGAGTGTGTTTTACATAAAATCAAGCAGTGTTTAATTTCTCTTAAAAGTGCTAATTTCTAGAGATGTGTATTCAGTGAATTTTCCACTATAAAAGCAAAGAAATGCATTAAAAGATGAAATGGAGGAAGAAGGAACAATTGCTTGACCAATCTGATTTGTTCATTCAATCATTCCTACTGTTTGCCACCAATACAAGGTGCAGGAAGGGGTAGTAAAGTGGGAAAGGAGCAATATATGTTTGGCTAATCAGCTCTTTCGGTTGTAATGATGTACAGGGGGCCTGGCAATTCATGTCTTTATGTCCCCAGTCTAATCCTGCATAGTACTAATGAATGATGTTTAAGGAAAGCCAGTCAGGCAGTAAATGTTGTTTTTTAGTCATACAGGCTTGTCCAATCAAGCTTTAAACTGTCATGAGTAGGTGGGAAACTAGGGGATGTTCATCAGTTTTCAATCATTTTTGATTAGAAAGGGACAGATGTATATCACAAAGTCAGGAGGTCCAGATAGGCCAAATAAGGCTGCAACAAATCAATGAGTTATAGGGAAGATCACAATCATTTAGAAAAGCTTATTAAATTCTTTATCTACAAAAATTCCCAAATACTTTAATGGTGAATTTTGTAGAAAAATCATTAGATATATTTTTTTATAAAGGATTGTAATTGACCACTAAATATTCTGTTGGCATTCAAAGATAGCTTCTTTTAATTGTTCAAATGTCATAAAGGAAGAATTTTAAAATTAAACTTAGTTGATCCCTTTGGAAATAATGGTAATGCATCCAAAACCAATATTCAACTATATGAAACAACCCAAATTTGGCCAAAATTAGTATTTTGAAAAATTTGAAACAAATATTTGGAATGAAACATATTTTTTTGCCCATGCACATGTCTATTTCCAGTATGGCACTGATATTTAAAGGCTCTGCACTTCATCATTCAGGTTATTTAGAGTAGTGAAATGTATTCAGATTATTAAAAGGTACAAAGAGCTATAAATTATTAGAGATAGACTTCCATGGGTTTCATATATTAACTGTTTAAACTATTGACCCGTTTAAACTTTTGACTAATTTATTAATGGAGAGTTGCCTTTCTTGGTTTTAAAGGGACATTGAACCATAATGTTTTACATTTAAGAAAAAGCCATAATAAATATTGCATCACCAATAAATTATTTTTCAATGTTTCATGATAAATACTGCATAATTGAATATATTAATAATATAATAAAATAAAATCATCTTCAGTTAGATATTTTCACTTCACATGGATGTTCACAAATATCATTTGCAATAATATTCAGTACCAGTTCCAAATGACTTCTGGTGGGTTTAAAACATGTATTTTTTTAGATGATCAAATTCAAATAATTCACTGTATGAACTGATAGGAGTAAATTACTGTTTTACTGTTACTACCAATCATTAGCCATTTTAAATTGCAGTATTTTAATCCTGTATTCAACGCTTACCACAATTTATTGCATCAGTTTGTATGTCCTTGATAAGAATTTGAATTTCCTACTTATAACAATGAACCCTAATGGAACTAAAATTACTTTTCAATCTGATATTGTAATGGTACATTAAAGACGTCCTCAGTAAAAACAACAGTATCCTAATTCAATATGTTGTTGAACTGCTTCAATGTAATACAGGTAAAAAAAACTTTATCAAAACTGCTTGGGACCAGAGAAGGTTTGGATTTTGGAATAGTTTGCATTTTGGAATATTTGCATCTTTAAAAAGGACAGTTTGGAGAAGGGATGGAAACAAGCGTAAATAACAATATCTTATGTGATTTAGTCAATATTCACATGTCTTAGTACAACTTATACATGTAACCTAAAGGAAGTTTTATATCATATTTAATATTTTTTTAATAGTTTTCCATACATAGTGCTGTAATGTAATCAGAAAGGTAATATTTGTTGTTTTAAATAAATATTTTATTTGCATTTTAGGACCCCCCCCCCCAAAAAAAAAAAACAGAGACACAGGCAGAGAAGATTGTGACTTACATGTGGGAAAAAATAGTAATTTTTTATATTTTTTTTTTTTAAATCAATTAAAAAGTTTGGATTCTGGAATTCTGGAGATTTTAACCTGTACATATAAATAAGAAGTGAAGTTTTTTACTTCATCATTAACATGGTCAATAAATTAATGATAAACATCTTATAAAACATTTAAATATTAATAGACAGATGTTGTGTATTTTTTAATATAAAAAAACATAAGCAAACATTAGACTTAAAATTGTCACTTTTCATTTAAGAAAAATTATTTGTCTTTATGATAAGAATCTGTATGTGGCATCTTTGGATATATTATAAACAGTTTGAAGTGGTCGGATAATTGGGAAAAGTTTGGATGTGTTGATAAAAATAAGGGTCCAAATGCTCACCGCCCTAACTAAGTTCAGAAAGGACCTCAAGACCTGGCTCTTCGACTGAACTGCAACCCTCAGCGCCTTGAGACCCTTACGGGTGAATAGCCGTGCTTTATAAGAACCCAATAGATAGATAGATTGTCTGATGTTTTATGGTGGTCCAGTGTCATATGAAGAAGGCATTGATTGTTATTGCTTGGGCTATAAAAGCCTTATTATTTGACCCCCATATGACCCCCATAGTATGGATTACATTATTATTTCTTAATACTACTAATACTATTAACATAAAAATTATAAATAACAATAACATTTTACTCATCACTTTTACTCATCACTTTACTCTTAGCTCACAATCCCTTATTGTAAGCATCATATATTTGTAAAATCCTTTATATTTAATTTTTACATTGCTGCTAATGTACACATACTTTATCAATGTGTTTATTTTCAGGTTATACAAAGGTGATGCTGGATATTGTAGCACATACAAAGGGGACATTTGTAATAAAGTACTTACAAAGGACTCCCTGGTTTTCTTCAACTCTTCGAATACTGATCCAGAGGACAGTCAGGAAATGCTAGCTCAAACTGCATGGTCTGAACTGAAAACTGTGAGCCCATTTTGCCGCTCTGCTGCTGAAGCACTTCTGTGCAACTATATTTTCCAAGAGTGCAACCCAACTGGAGATGGGCCAGCTCCCAAACCAATATGCAGGTAACAAAGCACAGTTAAAAAACAAATTTGTTTAACTCATATTGAAATAACTGTATCATAGCTTTTTCTTCTCATACACATATATATATACACACACACACAGACACACACACACAAACACACACACTCTGTTTTACCTTGTCTGTGGACAATATGACAGATCACATATGTTAGTGACTGTCTAACCCAGAAAAAAGTATTCCTTAAAACAATAAAGAAGCACCAATGCAGAGAATGCTAGTGAAGTGTAGTGTGGCTTTCATGGAATGTGTTGGGGACCTTGCATTGGAAGTAAAAATTACTTGTACGTTTCCCACTGATACATCTTGTGTGCTGCCTCCAAAGTCGTTGGTTGGACCCCCAGAGAAGGGCTGGTGAATGGATATGCATGTAGAGCCAGCTACAGGAGCACACCTAGGTAAAGAAACCAATAAATCTAAAAAGGCTTTTTATAGGGCCAGAAAATACCATGCACATATAAAGATTCATAGACAATCGCAAAGTTGATGAGGGGCCTTGTTGGCAATCCAACATCATGTTTGGAACTCATTTTGACTTGCTTCACCTATATTTCCCATAAATCCATTTCTGGGAGTTCCTGTTATTAATGTCCATGGTTGTGAAAGGAGCACTATCCCTAAAATCTCATTATTATGTAGATATTTGCTTAGAAATATATATATATATATATATATATATATAAAATTATTATGTAGATATATGCTTAGAAATATATATATATATATATATATATATATATACACACTTAGTTTACATGACATATCATGAGTCATTCAGGAAATAAATACATTTCTTTGTAAATGTTTTGTAAGAAACTTATTGTTTCCCAACAGACTAGTGATAATTAATGTATAGAATTTGTGCCATGAGATGACTGTATTCTACATATTTGCAGGTGTGATATAGGTCAAGTTATAATGGTTAATTTAAATTTTCATAATTGTGAAATATACACGTCTGTTTGGTTCTGAGAAATAATTCTCGCTCCCTAAAACAGAAGGTGTCTCTAAGATATCTCAGACATGGACGCAGGTCTGGCTGTGTGTTCTGAGGGCATTCTGGAGTAGTGGTTGGGATCTGTCAGAAACACTAATACTGATGATACAGAATACTTAATGACTCTTTAGGCCTTGGGAAGGTTTCAATCTTGGTGTCGCCTCAACAGTGCCATCATTTTTTTGTTTCTTTTACTTTTTCAAGTTTCCATTTTTTGGATTATGTTGGTGAAGACTGTTTTACCAAGGGAGGTTTTTTTATTTTAATACATTGTTTTGTAGAGTTTTGAAAGCAATGTTTTAGACCTCGGTATTCTTTACAGTTCTGCTCCATTGATTATTATTGTAGGTCAATTAAAACTTGTCGATGTGACAAGGGAAGGGTACAAGTAATTTTAAACTGTGCAATTTTCATGTTTCAATATTGTGGCAAGAAAGGTTTTTATCATATAAGCGTTTTACTGAAGGAGGGCCTGTATGTTAACCTTGCCATTTATTTACATTGTTTGTCTTGATACAAAATGCCCACCTTCTATTGGGCAGGAGCTGTAGTGTCTACAATGATGTTGAACAGGTTTGCCTTGTGTTGGCTGCAGTGGTGCTTCACACATGGAACATCTATACTTTTTTCTTCACGATAACGTTTTGGACTATCACACAAGTCAATAACAAAACAAGCCTGATTTAAAAAATAATAAATCTACCAAATCAAAATTCTCTTGTTAGAAATTGAAGATAAATAAATATGATTGGATAAATGCTTATTTATCTTTTTGTTGATTTCTCGGAAATGATATACAATTTCAAAACATCAACTATTTCAACTATTTATTAGACTGTCTTAATGAATATAAGTTGTAGTTGAAAGATGTTACAAGATATTACTGTCTGGAGTATCATTGTGTTGTGACTATTAGTGAAGGCTAAAAATACTTCCTGTCTAAAACATATTTACAGTTTAAAAGAGTAAACATTGTGTAAATTATTTTATTTGCTGCTCACCACTGATGCACAAAATTCACTTTTAAAATCCCATTCTATGGATTATTCTTATTATTAATAATGCTGCTAATGCCAGGTCAACAAAAAGTAGATTTTGTAAGTGCGCTCATGATTTCAATAAAGCTTTGTAATATTATTAAAAAAAAAATACAGTTCTCATTATCATGGCAGAAATCTTCTGCAAGGCAGGCATTAAAACAGCTATTTTAAAAATTATGAGTAGCCGAAACAAGAAGCCTTTGGGATTAATGTGATGATGGTGAGAGCATTTATATTTTAATGTTGACAGCTGCTGTTTGACCTTCTTGAAATGAGGTGTTGATGTTGTCAATCGTGGAATGGGCAGGTCTCCACAAACCACTCACCTAGTTGTTAGCTAGGAAGCCAAATGATTTCTTTACCAAGTAAATGTTGAGGAAAATTTATATCTCTGCATCAATATATCAAGATGGTCCTTTTAGACGTTTCTCTGCATCATTACAGTTTAACAGATGTCAAGCATGATACATTTTGTGCCCAGTTATGTGCTTGTGCATGTTGGCCAGGATATGGTAAATGTCGCCCCATGATTTAATGCCATGTGAGTTTAGTGTGTGTTGTGTGAGATTAGCAGAGTCTGGCTGACTTAGAACAACTTCCTTCTATAGTCATGTAAGGTATAAGCTTGGTCTATTAACATTCACTGTCTAGCAAACAGATCCTCTGTGCATTACAGTTTCTGGTGTCTGCTCTTAAATGTATGCGTATATATTTATATATATAATTAAAGCTTCCAAAGCAAGCACATTTAACCAAATAAGGGCAATATTACTTTTGAAGCGCTATTGTTAGTGCGAGGAGAGCAAACGTGATTGCAAGATGTCAGTGTTTTTTGCACTCAAATCCATATTCCAAGTAGCGTGGTGTTTATAAAAAATCACTCAATCAAATTTACACTATCCATATTTTCTATTAACAGCATTCAGCAGCAATGCGCACACATATTACAAGTTGAAAGTAAATGTAATTGCTCGAACGCAATCACATTTTACACTCAAACTTATTACGCAACTTGAAAGATTTTGCAAAAAGTTTGACCGGAGGAAAAAGTTGCCCTAAACTATACCATTAACCCTTAAACCGACAAACCCACACATCACAAAATGCTCCACTACACTAATAACCCCTAAACCGCCACACCCCACATTGCAAACTGCCATACTACATTATTAATGCCTAAACCACCAAACCCCAGATCACAAACTACTCCAATACACTATTAACATCTAAACTGTCACAACCCCCATCATAAACTACTCCGCTACACTATTAACCCCTAAACCCCCACACCCACACATCGCAAACTACTCCTCTACATTATTAACACCTAACCCCCCACAACCCCCATCGCAAACTACTTCTCTTCATACTGACACAGGGCTGCAAGATGCAATACTTAACAGTGATGTTTACAGTATTTATTAATTCAGCTTGCTGGGCTGAGGTGTAGGTGAAAAACCGCAACCATGGCTCTAGAACACCCAAGACTGCATGCAACCAGTCCCTTGAGACACCTTCCATTTTATCCAAAAAAAATAAAAATATGCAAATATATTACTATCACAAACATTTACATAAAGCATTTTGGAAGAGTGTTTTCTAAGAGTTACCATTGTAATTATTATTTTTATTTTTTTCAACATTGCTAGCGAATCCCATTTGATGTGTAAAAAATCATGTATAGGGTGCCTCACGCAGCTATAGCAGGAATGCTCACTATTAAAAATGTGGGAAATATAGATGCAGAGATGTTCAATGAATGTCAAACATAATCTAATGTTTACATTGAGGCCCCTTGTCAAATTTACGAGTGTCTATGAATCTAGGCATTTGGTTTCATTCCAAAAATAAAATGTTTCAATTTATAAGGTGCCTTTTGCATTAAAATAAGCAGTGTTTGTGGACATGAGTTTTGTTTTATAAGTCAAAACCAATCAACCTCATTTCAGTTAGCTCATATTGGTACACAGGTTTTTTTTTTTTTTTTTTTATTGATTTCAAAGAAATTACAATCAATAAGAGCTATGGATTGAATAAGAAAATGACTCTTATTATTATTAGCATTTGTAATGCCCCAGCCTATCCCACAGAGCTAACCAGGAGGTACGATACATTAAAACAAAACAAGGATGGCACACTGGAACAGAAAGATTACAGGGTCCTGCTGCCTATAGAGCTAACACGCACTGAAGAAATACATGCAAGCATCCAAAAGAAAAATGGTTTACACATATAGGGCCAGATTACAGATGGTGCACTAATGATAACACAGGCCCTGATAAGCAACATAACCAGACCACTCTAAGATTAGCATTAGCACAGTCTTTACTTTCAATGGATATTGCAACCACTCTACATAGCACATGTTGAAAGTTATAGTTTGCGCACGAGCAAAAGCCAAAACCGCAATAGAATATTTAGCGTTGCTTGAGACCTGAAGTAAAGAGTAAGGGACCGAATTATCATTGTGCGAGCTGACATGATCCAGTATTGCGTATCATGTCCGCTGCACATCAATAAATGCCAACAGCGTACGCTGTTGGCATTTATCATTGCACCAGCAGTTCTTGAGAATACCGCGCCCTGCAGATTAACGGACAATCGTCCACTAGCAGGGGGTGTCAATCAACCTGATCGTATTCGATCGGGTTGATTTCTGGCGATGTCTATCCACCACCTCAAAACAGGCAGACAGGTTATGGAGCAGGGGTCTTTAGACCGCTGCTTCATAACTTGTGTTTCCAGCAAGCCTGAAGGCTCGCCAAAAACACGAGGCATCAAGCTCCATATGGAGCTTGATAAATATGCCCCTAAGAGTTAAAAAAAAGTTGCACAAAATGCATGAAAAACACATTAAGATAAAGTATTACACTCATGTATGCACTTTTTATTAAAAATAAATAATTGTAATATTGCTAAAAACATTATAAAGGGTTAAAAGGTAAATGGCATATAGCAATGTATTTGACTGGAAACAAATATATATATATATATATATATATATATATATATATATATATATACAGTATATATATATACACACACAAACACACAAGAACATACACATATAAATACATACAAACACAAAGACACTTTTGAGCCCTTCCCAGTCAAATACATTCAAACTTGCTATCTCATTTTTAATCAATTTTTATGTGTTTTTTTTAATTTGTTTGGAATATAAATAGTATAAATTCCTATGTTCTTCTCGCAGAAAAAAATGTTCCTTTTGAAATATTTATATATATCTGTCTGTACAATATATATCTATATCTGTATATATTCATATAGATATATATTTTTATAAAAAAGAACTATATATATATATATATATATATATACAGTATATTTAAAAATAAACATTTTTTCTAGGTGAAGAACATAGGAATTTGAAGTATTTTTAATGCACCTTCGGGTTTAACTAAGTTGATCTAGCACAGTGTTGAGATAGCGCACAAGCAATAAATAATAGTTGGGGTTTTTTCAGCACCCCATAGAAGTCTACGGGGATAAGAATTTAGTGCTGTCGTGATATCTGAAGTCCTGCTCTATCTTTTTAATTTTCACTTGTAATACGTGCGCTAACCCTACCGCAATCATTTTTTAACTTTGAGTGCAGTTAACACAAGAGCTTTAAAAAAAATAGCACACCACTTGTAACTAAAGCTAAAATAAACTATAGCAATAGCACATAGAAGGTCTTTTTGTAGGGCATTGCCCTAAAGTGATTACTCCATTCTACAATGCAAGTAACCCCCCCAAAAAAACACCCAAAAAAAGCCTATCACTAAACCCCAAAGATGGCACTCAACAAACTTGAATCTGGCTCCTATGTGATCACCAACTGTGGTGCTCCTCTTCTATCCCGGTGGTGGTGGTTCCTCTGTATTATGGCGGCGGTTGAAGGTTGTGGCAGTTTAAGGGTTAATAGTGTAGTGGGGTACTTTGCAAAGTGGGGGGGCAGTTTCGTGGTTAATAGTATAGAGGGGTACTTTGCTATGGGAGTGGCATTTTAGGGGTTAATAGTGTAGTGTAGTGCAACTTTTTCCTCTGGCCAAACTCTTTACACAAACTTTCAGGCTAAGTAAAAAGGTTGAGGCTCGAAGGCAATCACATTTACTTTCAATTTGTATTATAAGCGGACATAGCCGCTCAACGCCTCCCATATAACACATGGGGAAGGTAAATAAAAACACCTCAATCTCGCGATCATGTTTATGCTCCTCGCGCTAACAATAGCACTTCATTTATAATCTAGCCCTAGGTGGGAAACATAAAGTTAAAGCCCAGATTAAAGTGAAGTTTAACACTACATACATTCTATAGTAGTATAGATAGTATCATCTTTATTTTTTAATAAAATAACTGCAAAAAACTATTATATGGGACTAAATTTGGCGGGTGTTAGAAAAAAAACAGCACTGAAAAGTGCTTTTACATTGGGATCTATAGGAACTGTGTTTTCCATGTATATAGATATATATATATATATATATATATATATATATATATACACACAAACATATTAACACATAGATATATATGTATATAAACATATACATATATATTTAGAATTAGCTGCCATCGTTGCGCATCTTACCCCCTTCGCTGTGTTACGTTCTCATGCCGTGTATCATGGTATGAGAACGAGGCTCTTATCGGAGCCTATGGAAGTGTGCTCTTGTGAACACAATGCTTCCCAGCAATGCGAGGTTGCATTTGCATTGCGGCTAACTTCTAGTACCAGAGACATTTGTTTGTGCTGGAAGTACTCAGTGGAGCACAAATATCGTTTTCGCAAAAGTGATATTTTGCACTCCACTTGTTAGCTAGCCCTGTATGTTTAAGCCCTGCCAAGCAGTTAAACAAATAAGAAAGTTCAGCTCCAGAGCAACTGCTGGAACCTCGCTGAACACATTGGTGAACCAATGATTCGAGGCATATGTGTATAGCCACCTACCCACAGCGAGGGCACTGCTACTCTGCAGAGCATTTATAATTGCACTGTTGCTTGCCTATAACATATTATGTTTGCACTTTTATGTCCCTTTATGTTCATTACAAAATTGTTTCTTCTAATATTTTCAAAAGATAATATAGAAAAACAAATAATAATAATAATATATAAAATAAATGTGTCGGTAAAACTCCACAAAACCACAAACTGGTGACTGTGATTAAAATATTTTTGCTTTTTTTTCACATAAGCTAACATATTTTTAGCAGTAGAAACGTATGCTCTGCTTCTCAAGGGCTGATGAAAAATCAATACGGGTTGATAAAGAGGTGTTTAAATAAATCTTTGACCATGAACTACATGACATTTATAAAGTAATAGTAAAGAAATGGGGAAAGGACATATATAGTCTAAAGGTCTTGACGTCATTTGATATTTTTGAAACAAACAACATCTTTGTTGAAGGAATAATTAACATGTAAAGACCTAACCTCCTATACATTTATATGTTTTACTAAAAGTGTAAAGGGAATCATTTAAAGTTTGTTTCAATAGATTTTGCCTGTTCTTCCTATAAAGCAATATAATTTTCCCCCATTATATATATATATATATATATATATATATATATATGTGTGTGTGTGTGTGTGAAAGAGATTTAAATTAGATTATTGCAAACAACGTTGTATTACATTGTTTCTGGTAAATTTTCTTCTTATAAATTATTCCTGATTGAAATTAGTTATATTAGTTATCAATTTGCATTGTTTTGAATCTAAAACCACTATTGGGCCTAGCAATACACAATCATTTTTTGTTTCATGTTTTTGGAATAGGACAACTAGAAAATATAACTTTTACTGTAATAATTCTTGACATATAAGATAATATTATTGATATAGATTGTTTATGCAATGGAGAAAGATAATGTACACTTTTACTAAAATGTACATCTGATTTGTAATATTGAAACACAAATAAAGCTTATTGAAATTGCTTATAGCACAACTTTATTTTAAGAAATATCATTCTTGAAATCTGTACCAATGTATGCTTTTTTTTATATATAATAATATACTTTTCCCTAATTTATTTTAGAGAACATTGTCTTGCTGTAAAAGATCTCTATTGCTTTAAAGAATGGCTTTCCATGGAAGATAGTACACGAAAAGGAATATACAAACATGGGTTAATGCTATTGCCACTTCCTGAGTGTGAAAAGCTTCCGAGCATTCATAAAAACTCAAAAGTTTGCACTAGAATTACATATTTTGGTAAGAAATAATAGATTACCCATTAATATTAATAGTATCTTTACTATTTTGTGTTCAATGTATAAATCAGTGTCGCTCTTATTTTTTATATGCAGAGATGAAAACTAATGACCAGTGCTCACATTACATTGTATTAACATAACACTTCAAAATAAAATGACATTATAATTGTATTTTTAGTTCAATATAACACAGGAAATTACCTATCAGTCTGTTTTCTTAACTCCGATCCCTATCCTTTTTTGTCATCAGCTCCCCCTGCCTGGTATTCCACCATTTTACAAAGTGTCCTACATAAGTTAAAATAATTGATGTGTAACTGATAGCACAGATTCTCAGCAGTCAGGAAGGGGGGAGCTTCTGGTTGGGTGGAGTCAGTTTAAGCAGCAATGCTGAGTGCTGGCTACATGCTCTTACTATCAAGGGCAAATTCTATCTTTCCCGTTGATTAATTCCATAGGCTGGAGCGGATTTTCACCAGACCGGACACAAAGCTTGAGAGAGCTGTACAGCATCAGAGGCTCACACGCTACCGCCTGGTTCAGTCGCAGAGCGAAGTTTCTTTCCTGAGTGCCTATCACAGCTGATCACAATCTACTGCAGAATACGAGGCGGTTGTTCCTGCTACTGCAGTGGCCATTGGGCCAAAGAGACATTCCACAGACCATTTTCATGGAGACTGCATACAACCCCCTACCTCAATCAGAGCAGCCGGTGTGCAAGGAAGCTGTCAGAGTGATTTTCACACTACTACACGCTTTACCAGTGTGCTCAGAGGGATACAAGGTATCCAGTGGGATTGCAGAAGTCTTCGTCATACACATCCCCCTACCTTCAAGGTAGGATTAGTGCTCCCCAGCAGCTGGCCTGGTTCCAGCTCCCCGTGGAGCGCTATACAATATTTACAGCTTTTTCAAGGTGGAAGGGGTATCCTCAAGCTACTGGCCTGGTCCCAGCTCTCTGTGGAGCGCTATAAAATATTAGCGACCTCTTTGAGGTGGAAGGGGTGTATCTAAGCTGCTGGCCTGGATCCAGCTCCCTGTGGAGTTTGCATTCTACTACCCCAATCAACGCAGAAGTGGTGTTCTACTGTAACTGGCTTGGTTCCAGTTCTAATCAAAATCTTCAAAACTGCAAGTATATGCAATCCCTCTTACGGTACACTGCCACAGCAGCAACTATCTCTGTTACACAGCTTTGCTTAATGTAGAAATTTCTACCGTTTTGGGTCTTTGGCTATTTAGCTGAGGAAAGTCAAGTGGTTAGATCTTAAGATAAGCCTGAGTTTTCCCTATACATCACTGCAAGGGGATAGAGAGTTAGCTCTTGGGAGATATACCTGCAACATTTAGTTGTTTTGTGCCACCATACACCCCTTATAAGCACACTATCTTCCAACTCTGCGCTTCGGTCCATAAGTTCTCTTCTCCTTGGTGTAAAACCATTCTTGACAAGCATACAGAGAATAAGATACTGCTGCTTTGGACTAACTCCAATGCATATATTTTCTTTATGGATATACTTCAAGATTACTGGTTGCTAACATATGAATATTTTCCCCTAAGACATTGGTCATAAAGACTGCCTATACTTTCGAAGGTGCTCAGTCACCACACTGCTTTGTATGTGGGGATTGTTTCAGCTATTTTAGGACGTCTCTCCCTTTGAGTTAGATCTGATATTCAAGAAGAAGACACAGTATGTTAAACCCACGGCCACTACTACCGGCTTATATGGAATTACAATTGTATCCTACCAGCTACACCCAGAATAAGACAAATATTCTGTTTACACCCAAATTTCTAAAAAATATTCTCTGTATGTTCGCTACCAAATGCCTACTTATGCTTGTACTCTACCAGTTGATACGATAAGGCTTACTTTGTTTATTTAAGTATGAAAAATGAAGTTTGTTTTAGTTGCTAAATACCCTATACCTGCTATTTTACACCATTAGCTATTGTGACTAAAAGTTTTGGTAATATAGCTACGTAATTAGAGCTCCCTGTGCCTAATATACTCCACAGTCTTAATACTGAAAAGTGTTTAATTTCTTATGCTAAGATATAAGTTTAGATTGTGATACACAAACACTAGGCAGGCCCACATAATCAGACATTTTTGTATACAGTTCTTTATTCATATATAATCGAATTGCTAAAGAAATTGCTTTGTTAGCACCACACTTTTTTACACAATTTGGTACACCTTGGTTACTAGTGTTGTACAGATAAGGAATTGTTCAATTAATGAGTAAGTTGTGAGTCAGGTATAAAAAAGTTTATTCAAGCCTCATTTTTGTATACAGTTCTTTATTCATATATAATCGAATTGCTAAAGAAATTGCTTTGTTAGCACCACACTTTTTTACACAATTTGGTACACCTTGGTTACTAGTGTTGTACAGATAAGGAATTGTTCAATTAATGAGTAAGTTGTGAGTCAGGTATAAAAAAGTTTATTCAAGCCTCAGGTCCCCTGAGATCTAAGAATTTGCTTCATATAGTTTAAGCACCTCCCTTTTTTCACATTAGTATTTTCACTATTGTTTGTTTGTAGTGGGGATTAACACCCCCCCCGGTCACGACACGAGTAGTTAAGTTGTATCTAAATTTTGCACTTGGATATCCACAATACTATCCTGATTAACATGGAAAAAATTGTATCACACACTAAAAGTGATTCATAGGCTATGCCTCCTAAAAACAAAGAGAAAGGAAAACTAAACTCCAACTTAGCTCCAACTAACTTTGATTCTGCATTACTCCTACACCAATTTTCTGAGTTATTCACACCACAATTCACAGCACTTAAACATGAAATGAGAAATATGGTTACTGCATTTAGACAATTGTCTGTCAGGATGGCTGAGGTTGAAACTAGGGTGTCTGATGCTGAGGATCAAATTAATATACAGGATCACTCTATTCTGACACATAGGAATCAAATTAATACACTGCAAATTAAAATGGAAGAGTTAGAAGACAGAATGTGCCATAATAATATTAGAATTATTGGTCTACCGGAAACACTAGATTTCCAAGACCTATTGACATTTGCTTCCTCTAGACTACCCCAACTCATTGGGATGCACACAGAGAATACACCATTGGCCATAGAAAGAGTTCACAGGGTTGGTCCACCTAGCAGGAATATAGATGGGACATTCAAGGCAAGAACAGTCCTAATCAAATTTTTAAACTTCCAGGACAAATCCAACATATTGAGACACTACAGTAAGTCTAATCACATTATGATTGATTAATTTAAGGTTTTAGTGTTCCAAGATTTTTTAGTCGACACACTAAATAAGAGAAGGGCCACGTCACCCTTCTGCTCCAAGCTAATTAAGGTTAATTTCAATGCCAGGTTGTACCCGGCTAAAATTGTCTTGGAAAAGAATGGTGACTCCATCACCTTGAACAATGTCACAGACACTCAAGATTTTTGTTTAAATAATCATGTAGAATAAATTTAGTTTTTATCTTTTGGAAAGTATCTACAATTGTATCAATAGACTGTATCAAGTGTCTGCGGTTTTATTTCTTTTTCTTTAAATATCCTATTAAGATCATAGTTTATTCTCTGCATTTGCAAGCGGACAAGAAGAGGGAGGAGAGAGGTTGGTTCAATCCCACTTATTGTTTTATCCCTCTTCCCCCACCCTTTTTTTCCCATGTCCCACCTCCCTTATGCCTCAAACTTCTATCTTAGATGGATAATTTAAAAATCCTATCTTGGAATGTGCGGGGGGATTGTTTCTCCATTTATGAGAAAGTCAATTATAAACCAACTAGGGAAGCACATACCTGATATAGTACTTTTTCAGGAGACACATCTTAAACCATTAGATGTTCCCAAACTAAAAACTAAATGGGTGGTGGAAATTTTGGCCTCCCATTATGATAAAAGGAATAAGGGCATCGCTATCTTGTTTAATAAACAATTAACATTTCAAATTTTATCTCAAGAGATTGATCCTAATGGGAGATTTTTAATAGTGGAAATTCAGATTATCTACATCTTGTTTTATGCAATGTTTATGGCCCCAATACGCCAGATAAAGAGTTCTGTGAAAATTTAAGCTAAAAATATTTCATTATGCAGGGAAGCATCTGATTCTCGCGGGAGACTTCAATATGACTTTTACCCAGTTGCTAGATAGAGTTAAATCTCCCCCAGGAAGATTAAAGAAGCTAAATGTTTTCAAAAATATATGTGCTAAACTTTCCCTAAAGGATATCTGAAGACTTCAGAATCCTGACCTTAAGGAATTTACATGTGAATCTTCATCGCATAAAACTTTATCCCGGACTGATTTTTTATTTTATTTCTAACATTATGTTGGGTCTAGACTGCAAGGCAGGTATAAATGAGATAATTCTCTCAGACCAGGCTATCATATCTTTAGAAATTAATAGTAAAAACTCCCAAAAGCACAATAGATTGCGGTTCTTTGGTCCATACTATTTACTACATAATATCCACTTTAAAAATTGGCTGAAATCCAAATGGGAAGAATATCACCATTACAATTTTGACTATATTTATATGCCAGAAATCTTTTGGGAAACAGCTCTTCAATCAAGTTAAGAACAGATTTAAAGACCATATTAGGAACCCATCCCAACTTTCTTGAAATAAATACACTAGTGCTAGATAAGAGAGAGATCTATAGATAATCGCCAATCAAAAACAAAAGGCACTTTTTAGTGGCCAATATGGAAAGTCTGCAAAATACATAGCTAAGATCTCGCGTAACAGAAGTCAGCTGAATTTTATAGCAGCCAATAAATATAAGAAGACACGAGTGACAAACATTGAGGATATTAAGCACGCCTTCCCAGAATTCTTCCAGGATATTTATTCATCAGAATCAGTTAATGCTTTAAATAAATCTAAATTCTGGCAATGTTTGAAGTTACCACAACTTTCTAATATAGAGCTGCAACAATTGAGATGGGGACCAGGAATTAGTGCTGTCACTCTTTGCAGACGACGATATTTTGATCTTTCTGAGTAATACAGGTCATTCTATTCCTCGGCTACTGCAACTGATCAAACTCTATAGCTAATTTTCCGGATATAAAAAAAATCTGGGGAAATCAGAGCTGCTTTGGATCAATAAACCAGCAGGTGAGGTTCCCCACCCATTCAAGGTGGTGGAACAAATTAAATACTTAGGTATTATCTTAGTAATAATATCTCCAATTGGTATCACTTAAATTTTCTTAAATGTTTTCATGACATTGGGAAGAAGTTGAATGTTTGGAGCAATTTACCTATTTCGATGTCTGCACGCATTATGCTAATCACGGCAATTTTGTTTCCCAAACTATTATACCTTTTACAGAACCTCCCACTACTCCTTTTCAAAAAGGATATTCTATTCCATGGAATGTGCTCTAAGTTTATTTTGCAAGGGAAAAAAATAACGGCTAGATTTAGAGTTTTGTCAGTAAAGACCCGCGAAGCTAACGCTGCTTTTTTTGCAGCGCACCCTTAAGACAACAATGGTATTTAGAGTTGTCTGAGTTGCTGCGTTAGGCTCAGAAAAGGGAGTGTTGAACATAATTTAGCTTCTCTTCAACCCTCAATACCAGCATTGCCTACGGTAGCGGTAAACTGGAAAAACGTGCTCGTGCACGATATCCCCATCGGAAACAATGGGGCTGAGCTGGCTGCAAAAAAACCTAACACCTGCAAAAAAGCAGCGTTCAGCTCCTAGCGCAGCCCCATTGTTTCCTATGGGGAAACACTCTTTAAGTCTGCACCTAACACCCTAACATGAACCCCGAGTCTAAACACCCTTAATCTTACACTTATTAACCCCTAATCTGCCACCCCTGCTATCGCTGACACCTGCATTATATTATTAACCCCTAATCTGACACCGCCACAATCTACATTATCCCTATGAACCCCTAATCTGCTGCCCCTAACATCGCCGACACCTATATTATATTTATTACCCCCTAATCTGCCCCCCCCCAACGTCGCCGCCACCTACCTACACTTATTAACCTCTAATCTGCTGACCGGACCTCGCCGCCACTATAATAAATGTATTTACCCCTAAACCGCCGCACTCCCAAGTTATTAACTCCTAAACCTAAGTCTAACCCTAACCCTAACACCCCCCTAAATTAAATATAATTTTAATTAAACAAAATAATATTCCTATAATTAAATAAATTATTCCTATTTAAAACTAAATACTTACCTATAAAATAAACCCTAATATAACTACAATATAACTAATAATTACATTGTAGCTATTTTAGGATTTATATTTATTTTACAGGCAACTTTGTATTTATTTTAACTAGGTACAATAGCTATTAAATAGTTAATAACTATTTAATAGCTACCTAGTTAAAATAAGTACCAAATTACCTGTAAAATAAATCCTAACCTAAGTTACAAATACACCTAACACTACACTATCATTAAATTAATTAAATAAATTAACTACAATTAGCTAAACTAAAATACAATTAAATAAACAAATCTATAATACAAAAACCCCCCACTAAATTACAAAAAATAATAAAAAAATTACAAGAAGTTTAAACTAATTACACCTAATCTAAGCCCCGTAATAAAATAAAAAATCCCCCCCCAAATAAAAAAATGCCCTACCCTATTCTAAATTACAAAAGTAATCAGCTCTTTTACCAGCCCTTAAAAGGGCTTTTTGCGGGGCATTGGCCCAAAGTAATCAGCTCTTTTACCTGTAAAAAAAAAAAATACAACCCCCCCAACATTAAAACCCACCACCCACATACCCCTACTCTAACCCACCCAACCCCCCTTAAAAAAACCTAACACTAACCCCCTGAAGATCATCCTACCTTGAGTCGTCTTCACTCAGCCGAGCAGAATTCTTCATCCAAGGTGCGCAGAAGAGGTCCTTCATCTGGTAGAAGTCTTCATCCAGGTGACGTCTTCAATCTTCATCCATCTGGAGCGGAGCCATCTTCCAAGGAGCCGACGCGGAGCCATCCTCTTCATCCGGAGTCTTCGAACACAATGACGGTACCTTTAAGTGATGTCATCCAAGATGGCGTCCCTTCAGTTCCGATTGGCTGATAGGATTCTATCAGCCAATTGGAATTAAGGTTTGAAAAATCTGATTGGCTGATGCAATCAGCCAATCAGATTGAAGTTCAATCCGATTGGCTGATCCAATCAGCCAATCGTATTGAGCTCGCATTCTATTAGCTGTTCCAATCAGCCAATAGAATGCGAGCTCAATCCGATTGGCTGATTGGATCAGCAAACCGATTGAACTTAAATCTGACTGGCTGATTGCATCAGCCAATCAGATTTTTCCTACCTTAATTCCGATTGGCTGATAGAATCCTATCAGCCAATCGGAATTGAAGGGACGCCATCTTGGATGACGTCAGTTAAAGGTACCGTCATTGTGTTTGAAGACTCCGGATGAAGAGGATGGCTCCGCGTCGGCTCCTTGGAAGATGGCTCCGCTCCGGATGGATGAAGATTGAAGACGCCGCCTGGATGAAGACTTCTACCAGATGAAGGACCTCTTCTGCGCACCTTGGATGAAGAATTCTGCTTGGCTGAGTGAAGACGACTCATGGTAGGGAGATCGTCAGGGGGTTAGCGTTAGGTTTTTTAAGGGGGGTTGGGTGGGTTAGAGTAGGGGTATGTGGGTGGTGGGTTTTAATGTTGGGGGGGTTGTATTTTTTTTACAGGTAAAAGAGCTGATTACTTTGGGGCAATGTCCTGCAAAAAGCCCTTTTAAGGGCTGGTAAAAGAGATGATTACTTTTGTAATTTAGAATAGGGTAGGGCATTTTTTTATTTTGGGGGGATTTTTTATTTTATTAGGGGGCTTAGATTAGGTGTAATTAGTTTAAACTTCTTGTAATTTTTTATTATTTTTTGTAATTTAGTGGGGTTTTTTAGTATTATAGATTAGTTTATTTAATTGTATTTTAGTTTAGCTAATTGTAGTTAATTTATTTAATTAATTTAATGATAGTGTAGTGTTAGGTGTATTTGTAACTTAGGTTAGGATTTATTTTACAGGTAATTTTGTACTTATTTTAACTAGGTAGCTATTAAATAGTTATTAACTATTTAATAGCTATTGTACCTAGTTAAAATAAATACAAAGTTGCCTGTAAAATAAATATAAATCCTAAAATAGCTACAATGTAATTATTAGTTATATTGTAGCTATATTAGGTTTTTTTTTTATATTTAAGTATTTAGTTTTAAATAGGAATAATTTATTTAATTATAGGAATATTATTTTGTTTAATTAAAATTATATTTAATTTAGGGGGGTGTTAGGGTTAGACTTAGGTTTAGGGGTTAATAACTTGGGAGTGTGGCGGTTTAGGGGTTAATACATTTATTATAGTGGCGGCGAGGTCCGGTCAGCAGATTAGGGGTTAATAAGTGTAGGTAGGTGGCGGCAACGTTGGGGGGGGGCAGATTAGGGGGTAATAAATATAATATAGGTGTCGGCGATGTTAGGGGCAGCAGATTAGGGGTTCATAGGGATAATGTAGGTTGTGGCGGAATATTATTTTGTTTAATTAAAATCATATTTAACTTAGGGGGTGTTAGGGTTAGGGTTAGACTTAGGTTTAGGGGTTAATAACTTTATTATAGTAGCAGCGACGTTGCGGGCGGGAGATTAGGGGTTAATAATTGTAGATAGGTGGCGGCGATGTTAGGGAGGGCAGATTAGGGTTTAATAAAATTTATTATAGTGTTTGCGAGGCGGGAGTGCGGCGGTTTAGGGGTTAATAAATTTATTATAGTGGCAGCGAGGTCCGGTCGGCAGATTAGGGGTTAATAAGTGTAGTTAGGTGGCGGGGACATTGGGGGGGGCAGATTAGGGGGTAATAAATATAATATGGGTGTCGGCAATGTTAGGGACAGTAGATTAGGGGTTTATAGCTATAATGTAGGTGGCGGCAGTGTCCGGTCGGCAGATTAGGGGTTAAAAAATTGTATTAGAGGGTTGGCGATGAGGGGGGGGGGCTCGGTTTAGGGGTACATAGGTAGTTTATGGGTGTTAGTGTACGTTGTAGCACAGTAGTTAAGAGCTTTATGTTCCGGCGTTAGCCCATAAAGCTCTTAACTACTGACTTTTTTTTGAGGCTGGAGTCTTGTCGGTAGAGGCTCTACCGCTCACTTCTTCCAAGACTCCAAATACCAGCGTTAGGCAAATCCCATAGAAAAGATAGTATACGCAATTGACGTAAGGGGATCTGTGGTAGCCTGGAGTCGTGGAAAGAAAGTGAGCGGTAGACGCTTTCCTGGCTGACTCTAAATACCAGCGGGCGGTAAAAAGCAGCGTTAGGACCCCTTAACACTGCTTTTGACGGCTAACACCAAACTCTAAATCTAGCCGTAAGAATTCTGTTACATAAACTCTCTCTGCCCAAGATGAAAGGCGGTTTGGCACTTCCTAATATTACTTTTTATACCTATGCCTCTTTGGGGAAATTCGCTTTAGACTGGATTTCAGAGAGGGACTATGTATCCCTTTCCCGACTGGAGTCAAAATTGATTGCTCCATTTTCAATAAAAGCCTTAGTTCATATACCTTTTTCTAAACTACTAGCAACTATTGCTTCAATGCATAACTTTAAGTTTATAATTCTTGCCTGGCAAAAAATATGCTCCCTAAGCGAGATGAATTATCGTAGATCTGGTTTTATGCCCTTAGTCGGGTATCTGGAATTTGCCCCAGGATTTTCCCCAGGCCCTTACACTGCGTGGGCACTAAAAGGCCTTCTATCAGTTGGAGACTTCTGTGAGTCGGGGGTTTTCACAGCTAGATCATTTTCTGCACTTTGTTTAGATTTTGTTATTCATCAGTCTTCTTTCTTTGCTTATTTACAGACACGCCACAGGATTGAAGGATTAAGATTGAAAACTGGGGCTGATTTATCCCTTAGAGAGATAGATTAGTTAATCAAATTATACTTAGCAGGGAGCTTTTTTCAGCTAGTTAATCAAATCATACTTAGCAGGGAACTTTTCTATTTCCAATATATAAAAAACTCTGAATGATATTCAGGGTAAAACTCATATTGAAGCTTGTAATATAGAACAGACTGCTCCCTGAACAATTCATAGAAAATATCTCCCAAAGTGTCCAACTAGCTGAAAAAACTCTAGTCTCTATAAACTGGCGCAAATCTCACTTCAAATGAATAAATATGGCATATATTACACCAACACGCACGGCTAAATGGTCCGACAATTATGTGCATTGCTCTAAATGTCGGGATAACGACGCAGACATTTTACATTGTTTCTGGAAATGCCCAAATGTTTTTCAATTTTGGAGCAAAATCATTTTTTGGTTAAATAGACTATTGGGAAATTATATCAAAATACAGCCACTACAAGTCTTTTTTCTATTTAAATATTCACCTCTAAACCCAGCCTACAGACTTGTAAATACAGTTATTATGATAACGCGGAATTTAATCCTTAAAAATTGGAAAAGTATATCTGTTGTCAAATCTTCTGAATTTTTGAAAATGCTGCAAAATCAAATGACCTTGGAACAATTCGGCCTGAGGATCTATAATGAAAAAGAGATAAACGTTTCTTCCTCCAGAAGTCCAAATCCAGGTGGTCTCCTCTTTTCAGAAACCAGATTGGTTTAACCAGCAGATAATTAGAAGTATTTTCCCAGGTAACTGTCAAAGAATGGAGTTAAAAACCATTTTCTTCCCCCTTTTTTTTTCTCTCTCTTCCCTCCCTTTCCTTTTTCTCTTTTTCTGTTTGGTGGGTAATGCATGCAAGCTTAGTGCTAATTCCTGTTTTGCTTTTTTAAGAGATGCTATTATCCGCATTTTTTTATTTGTGCTTTACAATGGTCTTAAATGTTGTTACATAGCAAGTGCCACTATATATGGTTCCTTCTTTCAGGAGTCAAGAACCGACTTTATTTTCACTGTTCTAAATGACCTAGTGGAGTCTACTGATAACCATTGTAATTTGTTTTTGCCTTTTTTGTTTTTCTTTTATTTATGTGAAAAAGCACAGATGATGTTTGTGACATGTCATCATGTAATCACTTTGTATTCTCAATGCATCAGTACTAAGTTTCAATAAAATCTTTAAAAATTAAGAAGAAAAAAGAAAGCACACATACAGAAATGTTAATAGGTAATATAATAAACTCAACCAAATATCCAATAAAGGGCTAGATTACAAGTAAAGTGCTAATTTATTGTGCACCCGTAACAAGGGGCAAATTTGCCCATTTACAGGCGTACAATAAATAACCAGCCATTACAACCAGCTTGCGATAGCAATTAGCACTCCAAATATTAACCAGAGACCAGCTCTCTGGTTAATCTTCAAAATTAACCAAAATGTTCCAAAATAAAGCATATTGTAGGTTTTTATAAAAAAAAAAAAAATTTTTATTTAATAAAAACAAATCGCACTAAGCAATTTTTTGGGGCTAAAGTTGGCGGGTGTGGGGAAAAGTGCCTTTACATTGCAGTCTATGGGGACTGTGTTATTCCTGTAAATATATATGTATATGCTTATATATAAATATATTTATGTGTTAATATGTGTATTTACACATATAAACACATACATATATATGTATATACAGGGAGTGCAGAAGTATTAGGCAAATGAGTATTTTGACCACATCATCCTCTTTATGCATGTTGTCTTACTCCAAGCTGTATAGGCTCAAAAGCCTACTACCAATTAAGCATATTAGGTGATGTGCATCTCTGTAATGAGAAGGGGTGTGGTCTAATGACATCAACACCCTATATCAGGTGTGCATAATTATTAGGCAACTTCCTTTCCTTTGGCAAAATGGGTCAAAAGAAGGACTTGACAGGCTCAGAAAAGTCAAAAATAGTGAGATATCTTGCAGAGGGATGCAGCACTCTTAAAATTGCAAAGCTTCTGAAGCGTGATCATCGAACAATCAAGCGTTTCATTCAAAATAGTCAACAGGGTCGCAAGAAGCATGTGAAAAAACCAAGGCGCAAAATAACTGCCCATGAACTGAGAAAAGTCAAGCGTGCAGCTGCCAAGATGCCACTTGCCACCAGTTTGGCCATATTTCAGAGCTGCAACATCACTGGAGTGCCCAAAAGCACAAGGTGTGCAATACTCAGAGACATGGCCAAGGTAAGAAAGGCTGAAAGACGACCACCACTGAACAAGACACACAAGTTGAAACGTCAAGACTAGGCCAAGAAATATCTCAAGACTGATTTTTCTAAGGTTTTATGGACTGATGAAATGAGAGAGAGTGAGTCTTGATGGGCCAGATGGATGGGCCCGTGGCTGGATTGGTAAAGGGCAGAGAGCTCCAGTCCGACTCAGACGCCAGCAAGGTGGAGGTGGAGTACTGGTTTGGGCTGGTATCATCAAAGATGAGCTTGTGGGGCCTTTTTGGGTTGAGGATGGAGTCAAGCTCAACTCCCAGTCCTACTGCCAGTTTCTGGAAGACTCCTTCTTCAAGCAGTGGTACAGGAAGAAGTCTGCATCCTTCAAGAAACACATGATTTTCATGCAGGACAATGCTCCATCACACGCGTCCAAGTACTCCACAGCGTGGCTGGCAAGAAAGGGTATAAAAGAAGAAAATCTAATGACATGGCCTCCTTGTTCACCTGATCTGAACCCCAGTGAGAACCTGTGGTCCATCATCAAATGTGAGGTTTACAAGGAGGGAAAACAGTACACCTCTCTGAACAGTGTCTGGGAGGCTGTGGTTGCTGCTGCACACAATGTTGATGGTGAACAGATCAAAACACTGACAGAATCCATGGATGGCAGGCTTCTGAGTGTCCTTGCAAAGAAAGGTGGCTATATTGGTCATTGATTTGTTTTTGTTTTGTTTTTGAATGTCAGAAATGTATATTTGTGAATGTTGAGATGTTATATTGGTTTCACTGGTAAAAATAAATAATTGAAATGGGTATATATTTGTTTTTTGTTAAGTTGCCTAATAATTATGCACAGTAATAGTCACCTGCACACACAGATATCCCCCTAAAATAGCTATAACTAAAAACAAACTAAAACCTACTTCCAAAACTATTCAGCTTTGATATTAATGAGTTTTTTGGGTTCATTGAGAACATGGTTGTTGTTCAATAATAAAATTAATCCTCAAAAATACAACTTGCCTAATAATTCTGCACTCCCTGTATTAACAACATATATTTAAATCTGCTGCCCATCACTGAGTGACTAACGCCCTTTGCTGCGCTAGGTTTTCATGCCGTGTCTGATGGCCTGAAAACGAGGCTCCCTTTGAAACCTATGGAAGCGCTAAGCTTCTGTACAATGCAAAAGCGAGGTCACGTTCGCATTGCACCTAATTTGTAATATTAGCGCACATTTGGTGCGCTGGTATTACTAAGTGGAGCGCAAATATCGCCCTTGCGAAAGAGATATTTTGTACTCCACTTGTAACCTGGCCCATAATATTTCATGAACAATAAAGAAAAAGGTTATACTTTGAATTGTATACAGCATTAAAGGAACATGAAACCCATTTTTTTTCCCCCTGATGCAGATAGAGCATGGGATTTTAAACAACTTTCCAATTTACTTTTGTTATCTAATTTGTTTAGTTGTCTTGGTATCTCATGTTGAAAAGGATACCTAGGTAGGTTCAGGAGCTGCTGATTGGTGGCTGTACATATAAGCCTCGTGTTATTGGCTCACCCGGTGCATTAACTAGCTCCCAGTAGTGCATTATTGATTTTTCAATAAAGATTTTCAAGAGAATGAACCAAATTAGATAATAGAAGTAAATTGGAAGGTTGTTTAAAACTGCATATTCTATCTGAATCAAGAAAGAAAACTTTAGTGTTTCGTGTTCCTTTAACTATGCAAAGTGCAAGGCTAACTCAGCTCTGCTTACAGGACATACTTACTGAGTTTTGCCCTTGGTAATGCATATATAAGATATCAAATCACCTATAATTCACCTGCAATTCATTACTTTGTAAATATATCCCTTAGTGTTTAATAATCAAAACATGGTAAAAAAAACAATGCAGCATATTACTTTGGGGCCCTGTCACTTCTCAAGGTTAGTCGACTAAAAAAGCAGTCTGTATACGCAGATGGATATAGATTGTCTTTTTGTAAATGTAACCATTGCATCATGCACCTATCTTTAAAGCGCAACAAACAACTATAATAATAATAAAAGAAAGTATTGAAAAAGTTCTAAAGTAGCCATGCAAAATACCTTGGCTGGCAGTATATTCAACTCAAAATTATATTTCCATATTTCATTCTGTATAGTAAATAAACATACTTTCATTGTGTTGCCCCAAAGCCCCACAGAATCTAAGAAAATTTATATTTACTTCAGAAGAGCATAAAACACAGTTGGAATTCACATTAATACCTAAATTACAAGTTTAGTGCAAAATATAAGCGATATTGTGGTACAATTGCCATTTGATATTTTATTTCTAAAACTGAACGTGGTAAGGACACTGCAAACATTTCTTAATTAAAATTTCTTAAACCCTTAAGGACAAGGCCATTTTTCAATTTCCTTCCCTTAAGGACCAGGGCTATTTTTACATTTCTGCTGTGTTTGTGTTTAGCTGTAATTTTCCTCTTACTCATTTACTGTACCCACACATATTATATACGGTTTTTCTCGCCATTAAATGGACTTTCTAAAGATACCATTATTTTCATCATATCATATAATTTACTATTATAAAAAAAAGTATCAAAACACACTTTTTCTAACTTTGACTCCCAAAATCTGTTACACATCTACAGCCACCAAAAAACACCCATGCTAAATAGTTTCTAAATTTTGTCCTGAGTTTAGAAATACCCAATGTTTACATGTTCTTTATTTTTTTGCAGGTTATAGGGCAATAATTACAAGTAGCACTTTGCTATTTCCAAACCATTTTTTTTTTTTTTTAATTAGTGATAGTTACATTGGAACACTGATATCTGCAAGGACTAACCCTCCCTGATCCCTTTACAAAAATTAATTTCCCTCCCTCTATCACATTAATGTGGTCAAAAAACGCTGGAGGGGATGCCCCCACCCGAGAAAGGGGAATTTGAAGAATAAGATAGTGGTGAATATTAGCCAGAGATTATTGTCAGAGGACGAACTGTCCCTCCTACAAAAAGGCCTTTCGTTTGTCCCAACTAAATATATAGACAGATTTGACCTCCATATTGACATTCAGCACTTCCAGCGGACATTAAGACTGAAAGAATTCTTTGGCTTAACAGAGAAAGAACAGGTTGTGGGTCTAAGGAAAAGAGGCACATATGACCAGAAAAGCCCTAAAGCCACGATCCAGACATTTTGTAAAAAAACTGGGAACAGAGCTGAACCACTCCACTGAATCTCAAAGAGATAGTGTAAGGTTTAACCTTAATAAGAATGAAAGAACAGCTATGAAAAAACTGACTGGGGATAATACTATAGTGGTGAGAAGGGCCGACAAGGGAGGTTCTATATTAATTATGGACTACCACTACTATCGGGAGGAAATCAACACTCAGCTGAATGATAACTTGACATACTCCAAACTACCAAGAGACCCAACCCCAAAATTCAAGTCTGAAATAGACAAATACCTGAAGGGAGCGTTCGAGGATAACTGGATTGATCAACAGACTCTATCATACCTAATAACAGACTACCCAAGGACACCAATCTTTTATACCTTGCCAAAAATCCATAAGGATCTAAGAAAACCATCAGGACATCCGATTGTATCTGCAGTAAACTCTATCTTGCAACCCCTTGCTACTTACGTAGACAGTCTGTTACAACCTTTTGTTCAAAATATGAACACATACATTAAAGATTCAGGAGATGTGATTAAATCCCTTAAAAATCTGGAAATAAATACCAATGATGTGCTATTGACCTTGGATGTCACTAGCTTATACACGGTTATCCTCCACCCCAAAGGCCTGGCAGCAATCAGAAGACAAATTCTGAAATACCCTTATATAGGGTCACCTATGGAATTCATTCTGGACATACTGGAGATTTGCCTCAAGAAGAATTACTTCCGGTTAGAATGACAGTTCTATCTACAATTGATGGGGAAAGCGATGGGGTCCAGTTTTACCCCATCATACGCTAACCTATTCATGTCAGAGTTTGAGAATAACGGGACTGAGTACTTCAATAGACCAGAGATCTTATATTTTAAAAGATATATAGATGATCTGCTGATTATCTGGAGGAACAACTGCAAAGATGGTTTGATGAATTGAACAGCGAACACACTACCCTGAAATTCAAAATGAACTACAGCAAAACAGAAATAAACGTTTAAAAAAGGCATCATTGGAGATACACCAGAAGAGGGTAACAAGAAAGAGAAAATGACTATGACTACCACCTATTCAGTGGAAAAGAATAAGTTCTCCACAATACTGAGAAATAACTGGGAGATACTAAGATCAGATGAGACACTTCCTTTCAAATTGATAGATGTACCTAGAATAGGTTTTAAAAAAGGAAATCACTCGAAGATATACTACAAAATACTGATCCTGTACACTGCTATAGCTCCAAAACATGGTTAGAAAGGAACAAACCAGGCTGTTATAAATGCAGTGGATGTACTACCTGCAATGGGCTACAAGCTGGGAAATTCTTTCACCACCCAATGCAAAAAAAGAAGTATCTCCATAAGCATAGGATGACTTGTACAACCAAGTATATAGTCTACTTACTGTTTTGTCTGTGCAGCTTGTTTTACGTTGGTAAAAGGAGCAACGACCTAAGAACCACGATGGCGAATCATAGAAGTGTGATATGCATGGCGATTAAGAATCAAGACACGGACCAGCCAGTGGCCAGACACTTTCTACAGAGTAGACACAATGTAGTAGACTTGCGCTACACCATCGTTGATCACGTGCCACCCCTACAAAGAGGAGGAGATTGCAATAAAATACTTTTGCAAAGGGAAGCGAGATGGACATTTGAGCTTGAAACTCTGAGCCCTAAGGGTTTGAATACAAAAACAGAATGGCATAACTTTATGTAGCTATAGTTATTTGTATTTTGGGTAGTACAACCTAGCATACTATTTATTCCCGTGTTTATTCCCTTCTGTTCCCCCTGTAAATTGTCTCCCTTTGTCTTTTCCTGATTTTTCTTTGTTTATTCCCTATGTTTTCCCCCTGTTTTTCCTTACTCTTTCGCCCCTCTACATTCTGCTCTTCTGTCTAAGAGTTGTACTATGTCATTCTCTTTTGTCTAAGTGTCATACTATGTCATTCTCATTTGTTTTCTTGTTCATTTTTTATTACTCTTTATTCTGTGCTTCTACTATGTGTTTTTCTTTTTCTTTTGTCTTCTCTTTTTTTCTCTTCTTTTCTTTTTCTTCATATTTTGTTGATAGCAGTTATATCCCCTTTCAGAAATATGTAATTTGCCCGCATAGATATATGACTGCATAGTATTTTACCGTTAGTCATTATAGTTTTGCTTATGCCCATAGAAGTTGCAGTTGTATTTATGAGTACCTCAGCAGTCCACCCATATTAAGTTGTAGTTGTTGATTATGGATGTATAGTGTTAGCATAAGAGCAACATTGTTTTTATCTAATTAGCCACGTTGTTTAGTTTCAATTTGTTTGGCTGGTTACTAAGACTACGGACGACGCCCCTAGTGACTCATGCTATGCACCTCATGCTTCACTTGATTATGATTAGTAGGTGGTTTTATGTTCACACATGTGTATATATAGAGGTTGCTGTTATTCACTTTCTTGTTATGTCTGAGGAAGGAGGTAATACTCCGAAACGTCACACCTTGTGGGATTAAAAGTTATCCTTTATTTAAATACCGGTGAGTGCCTGCTTCTTTTTGTTTTGTATGCTTTGCCTGCTGCAGCACCCTGGTTAAAGATTCGTGAGTGCCATACTCTATCTGGAATTTTATATATATATATATATATATATATATATATATACATAAATATATATATATATATATATATATATATATATATATATATATATATATAGTATCTCAAAAAAGTGAATACACCCCTTACGTTTTTGTAAATATTTTATTATATCTTTTCATGTGACAACACTGAAGAATTGACACTTTGCTACAATGTAAAGTAGTGAGTGTACAAATAACTCAACACACAGCTATTAATGTCTAAACCATTGGCAACAAAAGTGAGTACACCCCTAAGTAGAAATGTCCAAATTGTGCCCAATTAGTCATTGTCCCTCCCCGGTGCCATTAGTGTTACAAGGTCTCAGGTGGGAATGGGGAGCAGGTGTGTTAAATTTGGTGTTATTGCTCTCACACTCTCTCATACTGGTCACTGGAAGTTCAACATGGCACCTCATGGCAAAGAACTCTCTGAGGATCTGAAAAAAAGAATTGTTGCTCTACATAAAGATGGCCTAGGCAATAAGAAGATTGCCAAGATTCTGAAACTGAGCTGCAGCACGGTGGGCAAGACCATACAGCAGTTTCACAGGACAGGTTCCACTCAAAACAGGCTTCGTCATGGTCGACCAAAGAAGTTGAGTGCACGTGCTCAGCATCATATCCAGAGGTTGTCGTTTGGGAAATTAACGTATGAGTGCTGCCAGCATTGCTACAGAGGTTGAAGGGGTGGGGGTCAGCCTGTCAGTGCTCAGACCATACGCTGCACACTGCATCAAACAGGTCTGCATGGCTGTTGTCCCAGAAGGAAGCCTCTTCTAAAGGTGATGCACAAGAAAGCCTGCAAACAGTTTGCTGAAGACAAGCAGACTAAGGACATAGAATACTGTTGTCCAATGAGACCAAAATAAAGTTATTTGGTTCAGATGGTGTCAAGCATGTGTGGCGACAATTAGGTGAGGAGTACAAAGACAAGTGTGTCTTGCCTATAGTCAAGCATGGTGGTGGGAGTGTCATAGTCTGGACCTGCATGAGTGCTGCCAGCACTGGGGAGCTACAGTTCATGGAGGGAAGCATAAATGCCAACATGTACTGTTACATACTGAAGCAGAGCATGATTTCCTCCCTTTGGAGACTGGGCCGCAGGGCAGTATTCCAACATGATAACAACCTCAAACACACATCCAAGACTACCACTGACTTGCTAAAGAAGCTGAGGGTAAAGGTGATGGACTGGCCAAGCATGTCTCTAGACCTAAATCCTATTGAGCCTCTGTGGGGCATCCTCAAACGGAAGGTGGGAGAGTGCATGGTCTCTAACATCCACCAGCTTCGTGATGTCATCATGGAGGAGTGGAAGAGGACTCCAGTGGCAACCTGTGAAGCTCTGGTGAACTCCATGCCCAAGAGGGTTAAGGCAGTGTTGGAAAATAATGATGGCCACACAAAATATTGACACTTTGGGCCCAATTTGGACATTTACACTTAGGGGTGTACTCACTTTTGTTGCCAATGGTTTAGACATTAATGGCTGTGTGTTAAGTTATTTTGAGGGGACAGCAAATTTACACTGTCATACAGGCTGTACACTCACTACTTTACATTGTAGCAAAGTGTAAATTCTTCAGTGTTGTCACATGAAAAGATATAATAAAATATTTACAAAAATGTGAGGGGTGTACTCACTTTTATGAGATACTGTATATATATATATATATATATATCATTTCAATATGTTATCGAGACCCATACTAACGATAGTGCACCACTTATAATCTATCCGTAAATCTAGTCATGTTTCCAGACACATAATTAGGAATGTTTAAATTTGCTCAACAATAAAAATGGAAAATTATACATAATTTTTGCTAAAATTATTAGACTTAATAATTAATACCTTAGCTGCTGAACCAAACACCTTTTTACATCAATTCTAACTACCTGCATTACTTTAGTTATATACCAAATTCCTCGCTAGTCCCAATAACCCTCAGACTGGGATAGATAGAGATACAAAATAAACAGAAAGTAAGTGGGAGCGCTACAATAGCTGAATGTAGATCACTAAGTAAATTTTAAAAAATAGCCGAAATCTAGACAATAAAATAAAAATCAATTTATTCTCAAGTAATGTGTCATGAAATATAAATAAATGAGTAAAAGAATGATTAAAATCTAAAATCAGACGTTGCCGATCTAACAAAAATATAAGACGATATACAAATGTCATAAGCAGTCTGCAGCAGTATTGTGCAATGGGAAAATTTAGACTGGTCTAGCACACTGATTCCAGTAACCAGGTGGACCGCAACAATGTAAGCGGTTATACTTTCAGAGTCGTGAAAGAAAGAGATAGTTCATACTCCAGCTACGGAGTGTATGACAGTACCTTAATATATTGGTGATTGATCCGGGAGCTTACCCACCTCTCTTACCGTATGAATCTTCTCTGTGAATAACAGGGATATGTGTCTTCTACACCCGGGCCATCAGAGATCTCTGGGGTCAGAGGTTGAATTCTTTCTTTCTTTCCTAAGATATGGTGAATCATCAATTACTAGTGGGAATATCACTCCTGGCCAGCAGGAGGAGGCAAAGAGCACCACAGCAAAGCTGCTATATATGTCACTTCCCTTACCCATAAACCCCAGTCATTGTCTTTGCCTGCAGTGCAAGGCAGAGGTGAAGTTTCTGGTGTCTGATCTACAATCAATATTTTGTTATTTTTAAAGCAGAGTAGGTTTTGATCTTTCCTAGGGTCTAGCCTTAGTCCATGTCAGTCTCTTCAGTAGGACAATGGTGGCTTTTGAGCATTTGGGAACTTGTGGGGTACAATCCCCACTGCGTTTTCTCAAAAAATGTTGCTGCCCTATTTAGATAGCCTGCGTAAGCTTACTCGGTCTTTCTGTGTTCCACAGGTCCATGTAAGGGAAGACATCCTCTCAAACCAGGTGAGCTGTCCTGCTGCCAGAAAGTTAAGTGCTAAGGTAAGTGCCAATTTTATTTTTTCTGTGAAGGGAAATTATATGGCACTTATTTCAGCTGAAATAATGCTGAGGGACGTTTTTTATTTATCCTGACAGGCTGGGATCAGTGTGCAGGGCATTAAGGGCAGTTAAGCAGGCACTTTTTGGTGTATGTTATATTGGTGGCTCAGTAGTTATTTTGTTTCTGTTTCAGTAACAAACTTTGCGGCTGCTAGGACCGCCTTCATGTGTGGACGGTTCCGCTCTAGTCGGCAGTATATATTTTGCGCTTTTTCTCACACTTCTTGTAAGTCAGAATAAGATGTGCATATTGTTGTGATGGCTCTGATGTAGAGCACTTCTTTCTTCTTGCCGTATTTTTGCCAAAGTAGAAGTGGTTTGTTTTAGCTGAGTTGTGGAGGTTGTGCCTGGGGTTGTTTGTTTGTGCTTTGCTTAAGCACTATAGATATTTTGCTGCTCATATTATTAAAGTTTTTTTATTGAGGGCGATATTTGTATTTAAGAATTTATTAATCATAACATTTTTATTTAAGTTCTTATTTTTCATTGCTCTTTCTTTTGTGATATCATGGATCAAGAGGATGTGCAGAATGTTACTTGTAGCCTTTGTTTTTATGCTCAGGTGGAACCCCCAGTACCTTTTAGTATATCATGTATTGAACAAACTTTAGCTTATAGAAATAGACTGTTTGATACTGAGCCATCATTAGCTAAGGTAGATGCTGTGCAGGTTCCTCCTGTTTCAGATGTGTCGAAGCTTTCTCCTTCAGCATCACAATCTTTTTCATCTACACATGCAGTGCCCTGCGTTTCCTCTCAAGCTTTGTCTGGGGTTTCTTTGCAAGATATTGCTGCCCAGGTATCTTCTGCAGTATCTGAGGCATTGTCTGTCTTTCCTATATTGCAAGGAAAGTGCAAAAGGAAATCTAAAGATTCAGTGAGTAAGGTTTCTGATATTGAGGTGACTTCTCATAGTATTACTTCTCAGAAGCCTGAGGATGAAGATACGGTTGCATTCGTGGGTGAAATCTCAGATTCAGGCAGTATAATTCCTTCTTCTGATGCTGAAGTTGTATCCTTCAGATTTAAGCTGGACACCTCCGTCTGTTACTTAAGGAGGTTTTGGCTGCCTTGGATGACTCTGATACTACTGTCATTGTCAATCCTAAGAAGTCTAGTAAACTAAACAAATATTTTGATATTCCCTCCACGGTGGCATCTTACATTCGCCTATATGTTCGTATGCATTAGTTTTTCTATTGGGGTTATAAGTGTTCGTATTGTTTTGACAAAAGCTCGCCACCTTTTAGTTGGTGAGAAAAAACTGTGATATCTGCTGTGCGAAAATCTTTATAGAATTATGCTGGCATTAGTGAGACATTTTCATATACGCCCATGGAACGCCCATGTTCAGCCCATTTTACGAAAAAACAACAATTACGCTTTGCATTTTGCATTTATAAATTCAAATTTCTGTGTGGTTTTTGCACATTCAGTGTACTACAATTACGATTTACGCTGTGAATATTTCATTTGATTTATTCCTGTGTAAATTAGATACTAATTTTACGTTTTTGTTAACATACGATTTCTGGTGAAGAATTTTGTTACGATTTTGATGCACCTTAACAATACAATTTTTCCTTGCTTATTTTTGTGTGAATGATTAAAATATTTGTTTTGTATAATGTTTAAAATACGAATTTTGTTGTGCACATTTCATATGAAAATGCAGTATACGCCCCTTAGCGAGACACCCTGTTTTCAGGGTAAAAAATGGCTTTAGATCATTCCACAAGGGAAATAGGACTGGCGAGCATTCTTTAATAATCTCGCCAGCCCAGAGAGCTTTCAATCATCGAGCCCTAAGTGAGATCTAGTGACACTCACATATGCATTATGTTGTTTTATGCCCCCACCAGTTACTACTATTGAAAGAACGAAAGTCACTAATTTAAATTGTTATAATAATAAATCTTTATAATAAAGTAGCGTTCAAATAATAGGTATACTCGTGTAATGACATCACCTTTATTAAAGGGACCAACTGGGGCTCAAAGTGAATGCATACAGCAAGGGTATGCCCCTTTAAGATTGATACTTAAATTCCTTAAAATTACCGCATTGACAGAATGGTGTATTCGGTTTATAAGTGTACTATTGCACAATTATACCCGCTCAACATAAAAGTCTATGGATCTAAGTAACTAGATTCCAATCACAATTATTGTTGTAGTGGGTTAGGTACACTATAGGTATTATGCTATATACATCGGTATGTAGCGTGAAATTTTACTATATCTGTCAATGCCGATAAATTCATTATTCCAAAAGGAAGGCACTTTTATTGTTACCTAGGTTAATACTTAGGACCAATAGGGTCTCAGGTAAATGTTAGAAACATTGAATATGTAACATTTAGTATAGTCTAATTTTTATGTCTATAAGTTAAGCTGCTTATTCGGAATAAAGAAATATAACTGAGATGTAACATTGAACGTAACGGTGTTATGGTGAATGAGCTGCTGCTTACATACTAGATAAACTTCAGACTAGTATGCACATATGCAGGTCCTAAGTATGTACCCTATATTGGGCCTTACCCCCTTATAAGTGAATGGCTTGTTGCTAAGGTGCCACTTATTGGTTCATTCATACCATAAAGGTATTCAGATACACCTTGGAAATTATTATAGCACTGGAAGTTATTTGTAAACCATACATATACACATCCTTAGTTTTAAATTTCTATTTTTCTATATTCAGTCATTCTCATATTCACACAACTTCTTTAAGTTAAAAAACGAGACACGGAGTCTCAGTGCACCCTGACATGTTTCGCCTTTCGGCTTTGTCAAAGGTGGGGCGCCGGCCATTCTACTGGACATTTATTGGCTGACTACTGCTGGGCTCGTCTGAATCGGACCTGTTAATTGGTTCCAACAATTCCAGTATTAGATTGGTTCAAGAGGAGGTGTGAGGATACGTCATACAATGTTTCCTATTCTTTAGAGCATGATGTGTTTTAGGTTACAGCCTGTATGGAATAGAAGCATAAAAATTGCCACATATTAATATCGTTCTGAGGAATAGACATCCGCATTACTAACGGGGAACCACTATTATGAAAACGGAATACCGCTACCATTGAAAATTATACTAAAAGGTTTCTCTCTAGTGCTGTGCTAATCAAACATATGAATGAATAGTATAATAAAATAATAAACCTAACTGAATAGGATAATATTATTATCGTTAAAGGGAAAATAAAGTGGTGTGTAAGTGTAAATTGTGATAGTATAAAAGTGTACTCGTCTTAACCAAATCGAAGTGAAAAGAGACTAAATAATATTATATTATGCTAAAAGTGATAAACATTGTGTTGCCATTAATTTCTAACTGGACCAAAAAATATGAAATATATAAAGCATTTTAATAATCTCCCTTACTGGGAGGTACATTTGAGGAAGGTCTGGGAAATTGGGGACAATGAACATAGTGCCTGTTCTAAGAGTGAAAAAATCAACTTGTGAAGTCTAAAGTATAAGTGTGAAGACTGGTGACACACTAATTAGTGTGAGGGGTATATGGAACATTTTGATTAAAAATCGATTGGTAGTATTCATCACATTGGTAAGGTATTATATGCGGTGCTAGAACCTCATTAAAAATTCATAAAAAGCATTAATAGTTGTTCTGTTCATTTAATCCTTTCGGTTGTACACTATCTAGTAGATATCTCCATCTACATTCAGCTCTTAGGAGTGCTTGTTCAAGTTTACCTCCCCTAATTCCTAGGGATATTTTTTCAATTCCCTGACTTTTAAGATCTCTGGGATTGGAACGATGGTGTGTGAGAAAATGGAATGCTACTGAGGAGATAGTTTTTCCATCCTCCAAATCTTTGGTAGCATTTTTGATGTTTCTAACATGCTCCTGCAATCTGACAAAAAGTTTTCTACTGGTCATACCCACATAGATTTTGAAACAACTGCAATATAATGCATATATTATGTTTTCCATTGTGCTGCTGATATAATTTTTCATTCTATGTGTGTGACCAAACCTGTCTGGAATCATATCTGTTTTTCGAATGTACTTGCAAGAGAAACATGTGCCGCAAGGGAAAGACCCTGCGGTAACAGCCGTTCTTGTTTTGCCCACCTGGTAATGGCTGCGAGATACCATGTTTTTAATATTAAGGGTTCTCCTATATCCTATTTGAACTTTATCACCTACAATTGGCTTAAGATCATGATCCAAAGTAAGTATGTGCCTGTGTTTGTTCAGGATTTCACTTACGGCATGAATATGAGGATTGTAAATTAAAATTAATCTTGTCTGTTCATCCTTATTTTTGTTTTTTTTCCGTAACAACTCAGTACGGTCAGTGTGTATTGCCCTTGTTTTAGCTTTTTTAATACATATTTTACTGTAGCCTCTATCTAGTAGTCTCTGTTCCAGAAGTTTAGCTTGTTGGATAAATAGCTTGTCATCACTGCAATTTCTCTTTATTCATAAGAATTCCCCCACTGGTAGGGATTTGGTGGTCCCTGGAGCGTGTGCACTGCTTTTGTGTAGTAAGCTGTTAGTGGCAGTCTCTTTTCTGTAGAGGTTTGTTTGTATTTTTCCCTCCTGATCTTTAAGGAAGTTTAGGTCTAGGAAATTAATTTCCGATTGACTCATGGTATAAGTCAATTTAATATTTAGATCATTCTTGTTCAAATTTTGAAGGAAAATTTCTAATTCCTCCTTGCTCCCTTCCCACATAAATAGAATGTCATCTATGTACCGAATACAAAACGGTATTTGGTCGGTCTCTACTGAGTGGGAATCATTGAACACCACATGTTTCTCCCAGAATCCTAAGAATAAATTGGCGTATGTTGGGGCACATGCAGTGCCCATCGCCGACCTTGGATTTGTAAGTAGAACTGGTTGGCAAAAGTAAAGAAGTTATATTTGAGGACAAACTCCAGTAGTTTGAGGATGAACAGATCATGATTATAGTCCTCAGAAGAACCCTGTTCTAAGAAGAATTGGACGGCCTTATGTCCCTTATCGTGTTCTATGGAGGTAAAGAGGGATTCAACATCCGCGGTTACTAACCAGGTTTCTTTTTTGGTATTGATCTTCTCAAGTCTTTGTAAAACCTCCATAGTGTCTTTCACAAATGACGGTAGGGCCTCCACAAATTCTCTTAGCCTATGATCTACATATTGACATTCCGATAGGCACTCATTGCCAGATACAATGGGCCTACCCGGTGGGTTAGTGATATTTTTGTGAGCCTTAGGAATGAGGTAAAAGGTAGCGACTTTAGGTTCTTTAATTGTGAGAAACTTTGTTTCATCAGAATTTATAATACCCATACTGTTTCCTTCTTTAATAAGATTACTATAAATCTTACTGTATGCTTCACTAGGATTATTAAATAATTTCTGATAGCATTGTTGGTTCTTAAGTTGTTTCTCAACTTGTTTAAGATACATGGGTAGGGGCCAAAGGACTATGTTGCCCCCCTTGTCTGCTTCCCTTATTTTTATATCATTCCAGGTTTGCATTTCTTTGAGAGCCAATTTTTCTGTTTTTTAAGTTTTGCGGTGATGGTAAAGTTTTTAATTGTGAGATCTCCTCGCAGACCACTTGGTTGAATATCTCCAATTGGATAGATAGATTGTTTGGGCCCGGCTTGGCTGGAATTATTTCAGATATTTTAGGAGGAAAAGGGTCTTTTCTTCCTCAGGATAAGAGGAATAAGCAGAAGGAATGTCAGAGTAATTTTCATTTCTTTCGTAATTTTTAGAGGTAAACCCTCCTCTTCTTCATCCAAGCAAGATCAATTCAAGTCTTCTTAGAAGTCTAGTCAGTCTTGGATTAAGGGGAAACAGTTCAAAAAGCCTGCAGCTGACTCCAAATCAGCATGAAGGGTCGGCCCCTTGTCCAGGAGTGGGTCCAGTAGGGGGCAGACTTTCTTAATTTGTTCTAGCCTGGATACAAGATGTCCCGGATTTGTGGCTGTTGATATTGTGTCCCAGGGGTACAGAATAAAATTCAAGACTTTCCCTCCCAGAGGCAGGTTCCTTCTCTCAAGATTATCTGTAGACCAGATAAAGAGAGAGGCGTTCTTAAATTGTGTCAAGGAACTTTCTGCCCTGGGAGTTATAGCTCCCGTTCCTCCATAGGAACAGGCTCTGGGTTTATATTCAAATCTGTTTGTGGCTCCCAAAAAAGAGGGAACTTTCAGATCTATATTAGATCTAAAATGTCTAAACAAGTTTCTCAGAATACCGTCTTTCAAGATGGAGACTATACGTTCCATTCTTCCTTTGGTCCAAGAGGGTCAGTTTATGACAACCGTAGACCTAAAGGATGCATACCTTCATGTTCCTATTCACAGGGATCATCACAAGTTTCTGAGGTTCGCTTTCCTGGGCAATCATTTTCAGTTTGTGGCTCTTCCATTTGGCCTTGCTACAGTTTCTAGAATTTTTTCAAATGTTCTGGGGGCTCTTTTTGGCAGTAATCCGGTTTCAGTACATTTCAGTGGTGCTTTATCTGGACGACATTCTGGTTCAGGTGCCGTGTTTTCAACAAGCAAACTCTCATCTGGAGATATTGTTGTCTTTTCTTCGCTCTCCCACGGAGGGAAGGTGAATCTGTGAAAAAGTTCTCTGATTCAAGCTACAAGATCCGCAGACCAGGGCTTTAACCATAGTTTCCTTGGGGACCATAATAGACTCCCTATCTATGAAGATATTTCTGGCAGAGGTCAGAAAGACAAAGATCGACTATTGTCTTGCCCTTCAATCCTTTCTTCAGCCATCAGTGGCTCAATGTATGGAGGTAATCGGTCTGATGGTAGCTTCCATTGATATCATTCCGTTTGCTCGGTTACATCTCAGAACTCTGCAGTTATGCATGTTAAGACAATGGAACGGGGACTATGTGGATCTGTCTCCGTGAATAAATCTGGATCAGGTGACAAGAGATTCTCTTTGTGGTGGTTGTCTCAGGAACAACTCTCTCAGGGAACTTGCTTTCGCAGACCTTCCTGGGTAATTGTGACCACGTATGCCAGCCTTCTAGACTGGGGAGCAATCTGGGGATCTTTTAAGGCTCAGGGTCTATGGACTTGGGAGGAGTCAGATTTCCCTATAAACATCCTAGATCTGAAGGCGATTTTCAATGCTCTGCTGGCCTTGCCTCAGTTAGCTTTAGCCCGGTTTATCAGGTTTCAGTTGGACAACATAACGTGGGTTTTCTGAATCAGTCATTGAGACTTTGATTCAGGCTCGTAAGCCTGTGACAACATTTTTTTATCATAAAATATGGTGTAAATATCTGTATTGGTGTAAATCAAGAGGATACTCTTGGAGTAGAGTTAAGATTCCTAGGTTTCTGTCTTTTCTCCAGGAAGGTCTGGAGAAAGGTTTGTCAGCCAGTACTCTGAGGGGTCAGATTTCTGTGTTGTCTTTTTTGTTGCATAAGGATAGAAAACATAATTTATGCTTACCTGATAAATTTATTTGTTTCCGGATATGGTGCATCCATGACCCACCCTTTATTTAAGACAGTTATTTTTGCTTAAACCTCAGGCACCTCTGCACCTTTGTGTTATCTTCTTTTTCCATTGTCCTTCAGCCGAATTACTGGAGTTTATGGGTAAGGGAAGTGACATATATAGCAGCTTTGCTGTGGTGCTCTTTGCCTCCTCCTGCTGGCCAGGTGTGATATGCCCACTAGTAATTGATGATTCCGTGCACTCACCATAGCCTGAAAAAAATAAATTTATCAGGTAAGTATAAATTATGTTTTCTCCCAACTTAAAGTCATTATCAGGGAAGTAAAAGTTGATGTGACCCTCTGCTCTTTATGTGATCATCCGCTCTTAATGCAAACAGCATGCAGGATGACAAATATAAGGTATCCTTTACCTTCGCTTAGAATTACATCTCACAGGTTTTATAAGGTGATGTCTTCCTCCTCTCTTAATATAACCATCCACTCTTAATGCAAACAGCATGCAGGATGGCAGATACAGAGTGTCTTTTCTTTATTAGAGTCTCACAGGTGTTTGTAGATCTCCGGTTCTCAGGTGCGAGTAAAAGACTGCTCCTTACATCAATGCGTTTCTCCCTGCATGAGGGTTTTTTCAAGATGATCTTGAAAAAGAAACACAGTGATGTCAGGAGCAGTCTTTTTTGACTATTTTGGAGCAGTGAAGCACATCTAAGTGTGAATTTCCTGCAATTATTTTATCCTGTTACTGACTTTTACTCGCACCTGAGAACCAGAGTTCTACAAACACCTGTGAGACTCTAAGAAAGTAAAGACACTCTGTATCTGCCATCCTGCATGCTGTTTGGATTAAGAGTGGATGTTTTTTTGAAGAGAGGAAGATCACATCACCTTATGACACCTGTGAGATCTAATTCTAAGCGAAGGTAAAGGACACCTTATATTTGTCATCTTGCATGCTGTTTGCATTAAGAGCGGATGAACGCATAAAGAGCAGAGGGTCGCATCAACTTTTACTTCCCTCAGAACGACTTTGAGTTGGGAGAAAGAAAGAATTTAACCTCTGACCCCAGCTATCTCTGACGGGTGTAGAAGACACATATCCCTGTTATGCACAGAGGAGATTCATATGCTAAGAGAGGCGGGTAAGCTCCCGGATCAATCACCAATATATTAAGGTACTGTCATATACTCCGTGTCTGGAGTATGAACTATCTCTGTCTTTCATAACTCTGAAAGTATAACCGCTTACATTGTTGCGGTCCACCTGGTTACTGGAATCAGTGTGCGAGACCGGTCTAAATTTTCACATAAAAAACTGACTTTATACTGACACCTTTCTGGTGATATTTTAAAACGGATCTGGACATTGGGGTACATTATACCCCACTCAATATATCACAGAGAGTTCCCATTGCACAATACTGCTGCAGACTGCTTATCACATTTGTATATTGGCTTATATTTTTGTTAGACCGGAGACGTCGGATTTTAGATTTTAATCATTCTTTTTTTTATATTGTATGACACATTACTTGAGAATAAATTGTTGATGGTTTTTATTTTATTGTCTAGATTTGGGCTATTTCTTGAAATTTACTTAGTGATCTACCTTCAGCTATTGTAGCGCTCCCACTTACTTTCTGTTTATTTTGTTACTTTAGTTATATGCTCAGTGTTTAATAACAGAAAACTGGAGTGTTGATTCACAATTTACAATTTTTCTCACTTTTAATTTGGTTTTACTTTACAAATACCTTAAAAGAAGAACAGTCTCTTGGTGTATTTAACTTTTCTGCTGCTCTAGACAATGGGAAATCTGCTGCTTCATTGGCCAATGTCAAAGTACACCCCTGTTTCTGAATGATATAGAGACAAATCTCTTCTCAGTACAATTTAAAGGGTCATTATAATGATAAAATATATATGCTCCAATTTGTTAGACCATGTTATTTTAACACTGGTGAATCCCTAACTCTTTGGGCCAGATTATTTATCACTTTTGATAGAGCGCTAATTGCGCAAGCAGAAAAGTTTTTCAGGCTGTGCTTGTATTATTGTTAGGGTGCCAGGAATCAGACTGAGATGAGAAGTGCAAAAATAATCACACCTTTATTAATAGCAAAAAATAATAAAAAGTCCACAAGACAAATAACAAGCCAGGAATCAAAACAAGAGCTGGTGGTCAGACGAGCTGAGTCATGAGCCAAAGCAAATAGTCAGACGAGCCGAGTCAGGAGCCAAAGCGAGTAGTCAGACGAGCCGGAATCAGGAACAAGGAGAACAGCAGAGTCAGGAACAAGCCAGGGATCAGGAACCAGGAAGGACGTCAGACAGCCAGGTAATACACAGGAGCTCTCACAAACAGGTATGAGACAATGCAAGGGCAAAGCATACTGAACAGAGGCTCTTTAAATAATAAGTGATGACATCACAATTCTGAGACTGAATCCTGTCTCACACTGATGATGTACACCAGTCTGGTCATAAAAGGAAGTGCAGGAAATGAGCAGCATCACACATTATGCACCAGAGTCAGCAAGAGAGGTGAGTAAAATGGCTGCCAGCAGCACATGGCAAACAAAGCAGGGAAAAAAACCCTGACAGTACCCTCCCCTCAATGACCCCTCCCCTCAATGACCCCTCCCCCGCAGGAGGACAAAAGGCTTATTGGGGAAATGGGCATGGAAGGCACAGAGGAGGGCGGGAGCATGAACATCAGAGGAGGTAACCCATGAACGCTCCTCCGGACCGTAGCCCCTCCAGTGAACCAAATACTGTACGCGTCCCCTGGACATACGAGAGTCAATAATGCTGCTGACCTCATGCTCCTCATGGTTGTCAACAAAGATAGGATGGGGACAAGGCAACACAGTGGTAAATCGATTACAAACCAATGGTTTAAAGTGGGAGACATGAAAAACATTGGAGATGTGCATTGCAGGAGGAAGGTCAAGAGCGTAAGCCACAGGATTGACCCATCAGAGTATTCGTAAAGGACCAACCAAAAGGGGAGCCAGTTTATTGGAGGGCACATGAAGGTTCAAGTTGCGGGAGGGCAGCCAAACTCTCTCACCAACCTGGTAGGATGGCGCGGGCAGATGCCTATGATCAGCCTGGAAATTTTGGCACTGCGTAGAACAATGAAGGCAATCCTGAATCTGCACCCACGTGGAACAGAGTTGCCGGAGATGCTCCTCCAAAGCCGGAATACCCTGAGACATGAATGAATCAGGCAACAAGGATGGTTGAAACCCATAATTCGCCATGAACGGGGATAACTTGGAGGAAGCATTAATAGCATTATTACGAGCAAACTCTGCCCAAGGTAACAGTTCAGACCAATTATTGTGGTGATTTGAGACATAGCAATGGAGGAACTGTTCCAGAGCTTGATTAGACCGTTCTGCAGCCCCATTGGATTGAGGGTGATATGCCGAGGAGAAGGAAAGCTGGATCCCCATTTGAGCACAAAAGGGATGCCAAAATCTGGAGACAAACTGACTACCCCGGTCCGACACTATCTCCTTGGGTAACCCATGTAAACTGAAGACCTCCCGGGCAAAAATTGAAGCAAGCTCCTGAGCGGTAGGCAACTTCTTCAAGGGAATGTAATGTGACATTTTAGAAAAACGGTCAACCACCATAAGGATAACAGTATTGCCATTGGAAACAGGGAGCTCGACAATGAAGTCCATGGAAAGATGTGTCCAAGGATGCTCACAATTAACAATAGGTTGAAGAAGACCCACAGGAAGATGTTGAGGAGCCTTATTCTGTGCACAAACTGAGCAGGAGGCAACATATGCAGCAACATCAGAACAAAGACCTGGCCACCAGAATTGTTGAGGGACAGACCAAATCATTTGGTTCATGCCTGGGTGACCTGCGGCTTTAGGATAGTGGTAAGTGTGCAAAAGTTTAGTTTGAAGATTCTCAGGAACAAAACACTTACCACTAGGTTTCTCAGGAGGTGCATTGGTTTGTGCAGCCAGGATCTCCTCCCCAAAGGGAGAAGTCAAATTATTACGTATGGTAGCCAAAATATGGTCAGGAGGTATATAACTGGATTAGGTACAGAACTACTCCTTGGACAGAGGCGAAAATTGTCGAGAGAGGGCATCAGCCCTAACATTCTTACTACCAGGCAGGTAGGAGACCACATAATTAAACTGAGACAAAAATAGCGCCCATCTAGCCTGTCGGGGGGCGAAAAACATTTTGCTTCAGATAGATAAGTTAAATCCTCATGGTTGTCAACAAAGATAGGATGGGGACGAGGCAACACAGTGGTAAATCAATTACAAGCCAATGGTTTAAAGAGGGAGACATGAAAAACATTGGAGATGCGAATTGCAGGAGGAAGGTCAAGAGCGTAAGCCACATGATTGACCCTTCGAAGTATTTGAAAAGGACCAACCTAACGGGGACCCAGTTTATTGGAAGGCACATGAAGGTTCAAGTTGCGGGAGGACAGCCAAACTCTCTCACCAACCTGGTAGGATGGCGCGGGCAGATGCCTATGATCAGCCTGGAAATTTTGGCGCATTGCAGGAGGAAGGTCAAGAGCGTAAGCCACAGGATTGACCCATCCGAGTATTCGAAAAGGACCAACCTAATGGGGAGCCAGTTTATTGGAAGGCACATGAAGGTTCAAGTTGCGGGAGGACAGCCAAACTCTCTCACCAACCTGGTTGGATGGCGCGGACAGATGCCTATGATCATCCTGGAAATTTTGGCGCTGCATAGAACGATGAAGGCAATCCTGAATCTGCACCCACGTGGACATAGTTGCTGGAGATGTTCCTCCAAAGCCGGAATACCCTGAGACATGAATGAATCGGGCAACAAGGATGGTTGACACCCAGAATTCGCCATGAACGGGGATATCTTGGAGGAAGTATTAATAGCACTATTACGAGCGAACTCTGCCCAAGGTAACAGTTCACACAAATTATTGTGGTGATATGAGACATAGCAATGGAGGAACTGTCCCAGAGCTTGATTAGACCGTTTCGCAGCCCCTTTGGATTGAGGGTGATATGCAGAGGAGAAGGAAAGCTGGATCCCCATTTGAGCACAAAAGGAATACCAAAATCTGGAGACAAACTGACTACCCCGGTCCGACACTATCTCCTTGGGTAACCCATGTAAACGGAAGACCTCCCGGGCAAAAATTGAAGCAAGCTCCTGAGCGGTAGGCAACTTCTTCAAGGGAATGCAATGTGACATTTTAGAAAAACGGTCAACTACCATAAGGATAACAGTATTGCCATTGGAAACAGGGAGCTCGACAATGAAGTCCATGGAAAGATGTGTCCAAGGATGCTCACAATTAACAATAGGTTGAAGAAGACCCACAGGAAGATGTTGAGGAGTCTTATTCTGTGCACAAACTGAGCAGGAGGCAACATACGCAGCAACATCAGAACGAAGACCTGGCCACCAGAATTGTCGAGGGACAGACCAAATCATTTGGTTCTTGCCTGGGTGACCTGCGGCTTTAGGATAGTGGTAAGTGTGCAAAAGTTTAGTTCGAAGATTCTCAGGAACAAAACACTTACCACTAGGTTTCTCAGGAGGTGCATTGGTTTGTGTAGCCAGGATCTCCTCCCCCAAGGGTGAAGTCAAATTATTACGTATGGTAGCCAAAATATGGTCAGGAGGTATAACTGGAGTAGGTACAGACTCCTTCTTGGACCGAGGCGAAAATTGTCGAGAGAGGGCATCAGCCCTAACATTCTTACTACCAGGCAGGTAGGAGACCACATAATTAAACTGAGAGAAAAATAGCACCCATCTAGCCTGTCGGGGGGAGACAAACATTTTGCTTCAGATAGATAAGTTAAATTATTGTGGTCAGTAAGAATGAGCACTGGCACCCTAGTACCCTTGAGAAGATGCCTCCATTCCTTGAGTGCCAAAATTATGGCCAGTAATTCCCTGTCGCCAATTTCATAATTGCACTCCGCTGGAGACAATTTCTTAGAGAAGAAACCATACGGATGCAAGGAACCATCAGGCATAGGAAGTTGAGACAAGAGGGCACCTACTCCAGTCTCAGAAGCATCGACCTCAAGAACGAAAGGCAGGACAGGGTTAGGATGAGCCAGAACTGGAGCGGCAGCAAAGGCAGTCTTAAGACTATCAAAGGCCTTAATAGCAGTAGGTGACCAATGAAGTGGATCATTCTCTTTACGGGTCATGTCAGTGATAGGTTTGACCAAGGAACAAAAGTTTTTAATAAACTTTCTATAGTAATTGGCGAACCCCAAAAAAGGTTAAATAGACCGAAGACCAACTGGGCGAGGCCACTGCAGAACTGCAGATAACTTGTCAGGATCCACGGAGAACCCTGCAATGGAGATAACATAACCTAGGAAGATTACTTGAGTCTGATGGCACTCACATTTCTCGAGTTTACAAAACAGGCCGTTCTCACGTAGTCTCTGAAGAACCCGTGTAACATCAGAACGATGAGCCTCAAGTGTGGGTGAGTGTATGAGGATGTCGTCTAAGTACACCACAACACACTGTTGCACATATCTCATAGGACATCATTAATAAATTCCTGGAAATCAGCCGGAGCATTACATAGGCCAAAGGACATTACAAGATACTCATAATGCCCACTCCTGGTATTAAATGCTATTTTCCATTCATGGCCCTCTTTGATCCTAACGAGATTGTACACTCCTCTCAAATCAAGTTTAGTAAAGACTGTAGCTTCCTTGAGGCAGTCAAAGAGTTCCATAATGAGCGTAATAGGGTAAGCATTCTTAATGGTAAGATGATTAAGACCCCTATAATTGATGTATGGTCTTAACTCACCACCCTTTTTCTTTGCAAAGAAGAAGCCAGCCCCTGCAGGAGAGCAGGATTTGCGGATGACCCCCCCGCTACAGAGCATCGGCAACATACTCCTCCATAGCACAATTCTCTGCAACAGACAGAGGGTAAATCCGGCCCCAAGGAGGAATGGCTCCGGGTTGCAGGTCTATGGCACAATCGTAAGACTGGTGAGGAGGCAACGTACCGGCTTGCACCATGTCATAAACATCTAGGAACTCTCAGTACTCCTCTAGCAATTGAGATACCGAAGAAGTGCACAAGACTTTAACTGGTTTCCGAAGACTAGTGGAAATACATTGCGGAGACCACGACAAAATTTCGGACCTGCGCCAGTCAAGACTCGGATTGTGCTTTTGGATCCAGGGATAACCCAGAACAACCGGAAAATGTGGAGAGTTTATCACCTGGAACTGGAGAGTTTCAAAATGGAGAGCCCCAACAGCCATGGACAACGGAGCAGTTTCGTGAGTAACGAGTGCGGGCTGAAGGAGCCTGCCATCAATGGCCTCAATAGCAAGCGGAACGGACCGAGGCAAAACAGGAATGGAGTGCTTTGATACAAAAGCACTGTCAAAGAAAAATAGCCCGCAGCACCGGAGTCAACAAGAGCCCGGGTGACTATAGTGGGGTCCACCCAGGAAAGGACAACCGGGACCAAAGGTTTCTCCTTTTGTGGTTCCGGGGACGAGGATAAACCACCCAAGATCTGCCCCCGACAAGACCTTAGGTGTGAACGTTTCCTGGCCGTGTAGGACAAGACTTCAAAAGGTGGCCCTGTAACCCACAATAGAGAAAGAGCCCCTCCCTCCTCCTAAAGGCCTTCTCCACCATGGAGAGACACGTGAATCCCAACTGCATCAGCTCAGCAGTACCTAGTGACTCGGTACCAGGAGGCATGGGAGGAGAGGGAAGCATGGGTGGGAACCAACACGTAGGAGACAACGGAACACGAGGCTTCCGCAAGCGCTCCTTGAAAGAGGGCCTCTCACTTAGTCTGATGTCAATTAGGATAAAAAAGACACCAATTCCTCAAGATCTTCTGGTAAATCTCTGGCAGCAACTTCGTCTTTAATCACATCAGAGAACCCATGAAAGAAGGCGTCAACAAGGGCTTCATTGTTCCAACCTACCTCTGTGGCAAGTGTACGGAACTCAATGGCATACTGAGCAACAGATCTTGTACCTTGCTGAATGGACATGAGTCATTTAGCAGCAGAGGAGGAGCGAGCTGGAACATCAAATACCCTTCGAAGGGAGGCCACAAATTCAGGGTAATTTGAAATCACAGGTTTATTAGTCTCCCACAAGGGATTAGCCCAGAAAATAGCTGTGTCAGAGAGCAACTAGATGAGAAATCCCACCTTAGCTCTGTCAGAGGGAAATGCCTGAGGTAACATCTCAAAGTAAATGCCCACCTGGTTCAAAAACCCTCTGCCCTGATTAGGATTGCCACCATATTGCAGGGGCGTATTTAGGTTTTGTGCTGCCCTAGGCACACAAAATTCTGCTGCCCCCCCCTCCCCGAAAAAAAAAAAAAAAAAAAAAGGTTTTAGGCCTTTTTTCCCCTTAATATTTTTTTGGGTCAGTGTGTAAAATGTTTTTTTTTTATTATTATTATTATTTTTTTTTTCATAACAATTCAAAAGAAAATTGGCTAGCAAAACACTTGGATACAGGTGGGTTTAATTGCATGCATCTCATACCATTTTCTCCCTGAGGGAAGGGAGAGAAAAGAAGGGGAGGGGAGAAAAGGGAGGGAAAGGAAAGAAGGAAGGGAGGGAGGGAAAGAAGGGAGGGAAAGAAAGTGATAGAAGGGAGCAAGGGAGAGGGTTGAGAGAAAGAAGGGAGGGAGGGAGGGAGGGAGGAAGGAAGGAAGGGATTGAAAGATATAAGGGAGGGAGTTGAGGGAGGGAGGGAGGGAGTTGAGGGAGGGAGGGAGGGAGAAATTGAAAGAAGGCAGAGAGGAAGGGAGGGAAAGAAGAATACACTTTGAAAACTATCACTGCCCTTTACATGCAACAACATACAGTAATTACCATCATTCAAGTAATGAAACATTTTAAGTGTCCGTTTACTATTTACTTAGTGGGTTCATGAATGCAGAGAAAGCTAGCTATTAGTAGCTAACATACATTAGCGCTGAGAGTTTACGATTAGACATCACAAGCTGATCTAAGCAGTGCACAGACTCATCCAGTCTGTTAATTACTAAGACCTGAAATAAGCACTGCGCTGGCAGACCCACCACAGCTGACAAGGGAAGGCAGCATATCGACACAAGGTCTTCTCCTCCAGCCTCACCTTGTAAGCATATCCCTAGGCAAGTATCTCACCAAGAATGCTTCCCCTGCAAAAATGCCGGCAGCTCTAAATGAAGCAATGGTTTAAAGGAGCACTGCCTGTAAAGAGTGACCTTAATCAGTGCATGTGCCTTGTCTTCTCTGTAACAGCCTGCACTTTATCGCTCACTGTACTTTGTGTTGGCTTTTAGAGAGAGGATAGGGCAGATGTGCTGCCCCTCTAAAATCTGCTGCCCTAGGCACCGGCCTTGTTGGCCTAGGCCATAATACGCCCCTGCCATATCGTTAAGGTAGAGCTGCAGAACCGGACATGCTCCTGGTAGGACTAGGTGCAGCAGCGGAAACAGGAGCTGCCATAACTTGCGGGACACTTTGGTCCAAATGTGCAGTGCGAGTCAGCAGGGTTTGCAGGGCTAGTGCAAATTGATCCAAGCGGTGATCCTGTTCATCCATCCTGGAAATTATGGCAGGTAAAGGTGGATTATTAGCACCATCAGGATTCATGTACCTTGCGTAATGTCAGGGTTCCAGGAATCAGACTGAGACGAGAAGTGCAAAAATAATCACACCTTTATTAATAGCAAAAAATAATAAAAAGTCCACAAGACAAATAACAAGCCAGGAATCAAAACCAGAGCTGATAGTGAGGCGAGCCGAGTCAGGAGCCAAAGCAAATAGTCAGACGAGTCGAGTCAGGAGCCAAAGTGAGTAGTCAGACAAGCCGGAATCAGGAACAAGGAGAACAGCAGAGTCAGGAATAAGCCAGGGATCAGGAACCAGGAAGGACATCAGAAGCCAGGAAATACACAGGAGCTCTCAAATACAGGTCTGAGACAATGCAAGGGCAAAGCATACTGAACAGAGGCCCTTTAAATAATAAGTGATGACATCACAATTCTGAGACTGCATCCTGTCTCACACTGATGATGTACACCAGTCTGGTCATAAAAGGAAGTACAGGGAAAGGGCATCATCACACAGTATGCACCAGAGTCAGCAAGAGAGGAGAGTAAAATAGCTGCCAGCAGCACATGGCAAACAAAGCAGGGAAAATCCTTACAATTATGAGTTGAAAGTAAAACTTTATCGCTCTCGCGCTAACCCGACACGTAAAAAGCCGAACTTAGAATATTGTGCTTGCGATAACCTAATCTCCCATAGAAGTCAATGGAGATAAAAACGTGGAAAAAAACACCCTACTCGCACGCAAACCCAATTGCATATTCTCACGTGCGCTAACCAGATATGAAAATATGATTATTTCCCTTTCCAATGTTCTTCACGTAACAGATTTTGTTCTATTTATTCATAAATACATATTTCTACATATATCTGATGTTTTTTTGGTACAATATAAATGTATACCTATTTATATACTGTAGATGATTATATATAGGTATAGATATATACAGATATATAGGAATATTTATTTAGACATACTTAGAACATATTATGCTATGTGCAGAACATTACAATGTGAAAAAATTACAATAAATACATAGTTACATATTTTTTTTTTAATATAAATATTGAATAAATAGGCTGCTACATGTTTTCATCTACTTAACTGCATAGGGCTCCAATGCAATTTTATATATATATATACAGTATATATATATATATATATATATATATATATATATATATATATATATATATATATATATATGTGTGTGTGTGTGTGTGTGTGTGTGTGTGTGAATATGTACATATAAATGTATACATACATCTGTACACACATATATATACTGTACATATTTTGTTTATATGCAATATCTCTATGTTAAGTCCCTTTGCCTGCATTATTTTCCTAAAACCTGAGATCTCATATATTTGAGCCCTTATAACTTTTTTTTATTTTTTAAGTGTTATTATGAGTGTAACTTTACTTCGTAATGTATTTTTGATGTGTTTTGTGACACTTTTTTTCTTTTGCAAAACAGTTAATGAATTTAGACCAACAAGCCTCTCTCCATTAGATAGAATATTCAGCTTAAAATGGGGTTATTAAAAAATGAACACTTCCCTAAATGATGTGACTCACCAAATAGTCACATCCCTTATATCATGGGAGGATGTCTATGTCATGGGAACCATGCATGAAATATCATAGTTTTTGTTATTATTAAATTTAATATTTTAGTTACAAAACAAAATTATGTTATTTGGCCATTCTTAAACCTATTTTCTCTTCTTCTTTTTTAGACTTTCAGAAAGAAAACATTACAAGTAAGTTTTCACATCCTTCTTTGGTATTATTAAATGCATGCCATTTTTATTTATTTTCTGTTAGATACTAAGGAATATCATGCACTTCACTGGAAAGCAGGTAATGGGCCAGATGTATTAAAGGGACACAGGAATAATTTCTTCTTTGTTGTGCATAAAAAGTTAATTTTTAATTAGTTGTTTTTTTGTTAAATATATATAGTTAAATATATATATATATATATATATATATATATATATAAAGATTGCATTACATTGTTACTTGTGTCATTGTCCACCAATAAAGTAGTGTGAGATCTGTTTATCAGTTTCTTTTATGACCCAGATAAAGCATACAATTTTAAATAACTTTCCAATTTACTTCTATTATCTAATTTGCTTTATTTTATTGGTATCCTTTGTTGAAGAAGCAGCAATGCACTACTGAGAGATAGCTGGATGATCCAATGACAAGAGGCATATATGTGCAGCCACCAATCAGCAGCTCCTGAACCTAGCTAGGCAAACGATACCAAGAAAACAAAACAAATCGGGTAACAGAAGTAAATTACAAAGTAGTTTAAAAGGATAGTAAAGTTCAAATTAAACTTTCATGATTCAGATAGGACATGCAATTTTTAACAACTTTCTAATTTTCTTTTATCATCAAATTTGCTTTGTACTCTTGGTATTCTTAGTTGAAAGCTAAACCAAGGTAGGCAAATATGCTAATCTCTAAGCCCTTGAAGGCCGCCTCTTATATGAGTGCATATGACAGTTTTTCACAGCTAGAGGGCATTAGTTCGTGTGTTTCATATAGATAGCATTGTGCTCACACACATTGAGTTATTTAGGAGTCAACACTAATTGCCTGAAATGCAAGTCTGTCAAAAGATCTGAGATAAGAAAGCTGTCTGCAGAAGATACAAGGTAATTACAGAGGTAAAAAGTATATTTCTATAACAGTGTTGGTTATGCAAAACTGGGGAATGGTAAATAAAGGGATTATCTATCTTTTTAAACAATAACATTTTTGGTGTTTACTATCCCTTTAAAATTGCATGATCTATCTGAATCATGAAATAAAAATGGGTTTCATGTCCCTTAAAGGGCCACTGTAAGTAAATATTTTTTATGCCTGTTACCAACTAACTACCCCAAATACGCTTTTTATCAATAGCATTTCATTAACATATCTCTACCGTATATCAGAAATCTTGTCTGCAAATTTAATTGTTTTCCAAACCCACTCCGTGGGTATCCTTTGCTCTGTACCAATCCGTTTACAATACCTAGGTTTCAAAATGGCACTTTAAACACAAAGTTATTGGTTTAAGTATTTTGAACATGCAGTGCTGAAAATAGTGGGCAGGATAACGTGACATCATCGGCGAATAAAAGATATAACTTTTAGAACGTTATGAAACTTTGTTTTAGAGAAAATATAGGTCAATAGGTTTTAATTAATGTTTATTAACTTTAATATGTTAGTTGTTTAACTTAAAAATTATAACAGAAAGTAATCCTTTAAAAGAGACAAAGGCAAAGTAACGCTTCCAGTTTGCTTTAAACTTAAAATAAATATCCTTAACGTAACATTTTTTTCATGCAAACATTTGAATTGAAACCTTCTAAATTGTTTTTCCTTATGAAATCATTTATGAGATACAATGTCTAAAGTGAACAAAAATCTCTTTTTTTTAATCATGTTTTAATTATTTTTTTAAGTGACCACAATAAAGTTTACAGCCAGTGTCAAGCAGATGATATATGATTTTAACCCCTTAAGGACAAGGCCATTTTTCAATTTCTTTCCCTTAAGGACCAGGGCTATTTTTACATTTCTGCAGTGTTTGCGTTTAGCTGTAATTTTCCTCTTACTCATTTACTGTACCCACACATATTTTATACCTTTTTCTCGCCATTAAATGGACTTTCTAAAGATACCATTATTTTCATCATATCTTATAATTTACTATAAATTTTTTTTATAAAATATGAGGAAAAAATGGAAAAAAACAGACTTTTTCTAACTTTGACCCCCAAAATCTGTTACACATCTACAACCACCAAAAAACACCCATGCTAAATAGTTTAGAAATACCCAATGTTAACATGTTCTTTGCATTTTTCGCAAGTTATAGGGCAATAAGTACAAGTAGCACTTTGCTATTTCCAAACCACTTTTTTTCCAAAATTAGCGCTAGTTACATTGGGACACTGATATCTGTCAGGAATCCCTGAATATCCCTTGACATGTATATATTTTTTTTTTATAAGACATCCCAAAGTAATGATCTAGGCCCATTTTGGTATATTTCATGCCACCATTTCACCGCCAAATGAGATCAAATAAAGAAAAAATTTACTTTTTCATAATTTTTTTTCACAAACTTTAGGTTTCTCACTGAAATTATTTGCAAACAACTTGTGCAATTACGGCATAAATGGTTGTAAACGCTTCTTTGGGATCCCCTTTGTTCATAAATAACAGACATATATGGCTTTGGCATTGCTTTTTGGTAATTAGAAGGCCGCTAAATGCCCTGCGCACCACACATGTATTATGCCCAGCAGTGAAGGGGTTAATTAGGGAGCATGTAGGGAGCTTCCAGGGTTAATTTTAGCTTTAGTGTAGTGTAGTAGACAACCCCAAGTATTGATCTAGGCCCATATTGGTATATTTCATGCCACCACTTCACCGCCAAATGCAATCAAATAAAAACATTTTTTAATTTTTTTACAATTTTAGGTTTCTCACTAAAATTATTTACTAACAACTTGTGCAATTATGGCATAAATGGTTGTAAATGCTTCTCTGGGATCCCCTTTGTTCAGAAATAGCAGACATTTATGGCTTTTGTGTTGCTTTTTGGTAATTAGAAGGCTGCTAAATGCTGCTGCGCATCACACGTGTATTATGCCCAGCAGTGCAGGGGTTAATTAGATAGCTTGTAGGGAGCTTGCAGGGTTAATGTTAGCTTTAGTGTAGAGATCAGCCTCTTACCTGAGAGATCCCACCCCCTGATCCCTCCCAAACATCTCTCTTCCCTCCCCCACCCCACAATTGTCCCCGCCATCTTAAGTACTGGCAGAAACTCTGCCAGTATTAAAATAAAAGGCTTTTTTTTTTTTATGAATTTTTTTTTTTTAAATATCTGTTTAGCTGTGATGGACCCCCCCTTAGCCCCTAACCTATCTGATCCCCCCCAAACAGCCCAATTTGCCTCCAAAAAATGTTTTTTTTTTTGGTTTTTTTTGTACGTAATTACATTTTTTCTGTAGTGTAGCTGCCCCCCTAACACCCTCCTCCCTCTCCCCCTCCCAGATCCTTTTGAAAATTATTTCCCCCCCTCCCTCTCCCATTCATTAATTCATTGGTGGCAGTGGCTGTTACGCGATTGCGCGCACATATGCGCGCCCACGCGCGCTCCCTGCAGGCCCCCGCACGCTCCCGGCACCCGGTGTGCACATTGCACATTCAGGAACCGGATGCCGGGTAGCGATGGGCCGCCCACCCGCCTCCCTGCAGCTGCTCCCACCCACCAACGATCGGGCCCATCGCTACCGGTGCAGAGAGGGCCACAGAGTGGCTCTCTCTGCATCGGTTTTGGAAAAAAGGTATTGCAGTGATGCCTCAATGTAGAGGCATCACAGCAATACCTTGAAAGCGGCTGGAAGCGATCAGGATTGCTTCCAGCCTCTTTAAACCCTGATGTCGTACAGGGTACGTCGCTGGTCTTTAAAGACCAGGTTGTGTGCGACGTACCCTGTACGACCTGCGTCGTTAAAGGGTTAAAGGAACTTTCACCATATATTTAAATTTATAAATAGAGAAAAATACTGCTTTTTTAAACTTGAACCTTAAACCATATATACCACAGCATTGTTCACTAATGTAAAATGAGGAAACATATCACAGTCTTAGTATACATTTAAAGGGATAGTCTACTGTAAAATGGATTTCCCCTTAAAAGGACATAATACTCATATGCTAAATGATGCAGCGTAACGGTAAAAAGCTGACAGGAAAATATCACCTGAGCATCTCTATGTAAAAAAGGAAGATATTTTACCTATTTCTGCCAGAGAAATCAATCTGCAAATGTTATCACTTTCTATACACACAACCATGCTTTCTTATCTCATCTCTATACCAAATCCCAATAATAAGTGAAAATAATTGAAAATGATCATTACTTAACTCTCCTAACCAGTCTTCCCTCTAAGGCCAGTTTTGTGTGTGGCTCAGCAGTCAAACAGTTAATATGAGAACCATTACTTTCAGGCTGCATTGTGCAGTGTTTGCTAATTGCAGGGTGTGGTTACCTAATTAACTGTTTCACTGCGGGGGCACACACAAAACTGACGTTAGAGGGAACACTGCTCCTATTGCCCATTGGGAGTATAATTTCTTCTGCTGGCTTTGTTTACACAGCTTTTCTATAGCCAATACTTTGAAATATTAACTATAGATGGGAATACCTCAAAAGCAGCTATTTCAAATGACAAAATAAATATAAATTAGCTATTTGTTGGTAATTTAATACATTCCAGCAGACAATATGGATATTTGGGAATAAATTAAAGAGGGGAGACATTTTACAGTACCCTGTCCCTTTAACAAAAATGTGGACAAATCATTCAGAACTAATATTCTGAAAAATTAGTTTTTCAGAATATTCGTGTGCTGCACTATTTGGCTTGTTTAAAACTAACCGAATACTGAATTCTCATTAACATTTACATTTGTTTGCGTTAAAACATGTAAATGTTATCTTCTTCTGTCACCTTGATAATTACCTGTAGTGCGCCCCCTGCCTGGGTTAAAGGAGAGGGATCTGTCCTGCTATTGTACCTGTAGTGCGCTGGGGAGCCACGCTAACAGGAGCATTAGCGCGGCCCGGGAGTCTATGAAGAAGAAGAGGATTTGCGCAGCTCCCCAGCACGCTACAGGTAATTTAAAGAATAATGAATATATTCATGAATTCTATTCATTGGTATGTGCATATGTATATTGAGCATATGATATTAGGTTGTTAATTAAGTCCTGCATTTACTGTAATGTTATTCCCAATGTCTTACTTCTAATGTTTTGTTAATTACCATGGGATGTTCAATCCTTATCAATATTTATTATTCTTAAATTTATAGCTGTCGTATGCCATAGCTCCCACCTCCTCAAAATGTTATTGCCTGTTTATTGTAACTTAGCTCACCCTTATCTGACTAGAATCTAACTTTCCAATTGGCCTTTTAAATTGTCTTTGACTTGGTAATCAACTAATTTAGTAAACCTACATGACTGCCCGGCCTGTATATATTTAACACTAGTTTGGGATGTGCATGCACAGGGAATGCATTGAATGGGCAGTGTGCATTGTCATAATAGCATATGTTCACATTTGTGAAGTGAACATTTTATAAGTGAGACACTAAGATAAGAATTATACAAGAATTGAACAAGGATTGAACAAGGGGCAAGACACAAGTCAGTACCTTTGTAATAGTGTGTTTTATGTATCTCATTGTTTCCTTATGCAAGTGTTGCTGTAATTCTGTGTTTTATGTGTTCCCATTCCTGTAAAAATGCTCAATATATTCATATTTCTTTTTGCTACCTCTTGTCTCTATAACAAACTACTTTACTTAATTACTCTTTGCCCCTCACCACCTGCACTGTTCATTAGCCCATCTCTCTTACTTTTGTATTCATGAACTTTACAAATTCCTAAATACCCTCTCTTTCCCCTGCTCCTCATCCCTAAAACAGTCTCATTGCTACAAATCTGCATCTCATCTCATGCCACTCTCCCTCTTGATCATACTAGCTGCTGGTGACATCTCCCCTAATCCTGGTTCCCAACAACTTCCTAGCCAAGCACATCCATGTGTACCTTTCCATAGACTCATAAAACAAAACTCTGGTAACCTTGCTCACATTTCTCTTCTATCTAAAGCCACTATCCCCTTCACTTGTGCACTCTGGGACTCTCGCTCTGTTTGCAACAAGCTCACTTCTATCCATGACCATTTTTATCTCCCACTCCCTTAACTTTCTGGCTCTCACAGAAACTTGCCTCTCTCCTTTAGACACAGCATCCACTGCTGCACTGTCACATGGGGTTCTGCACTTCAGCCACACTCCTAGGTCTAGTAATAAACAAGGAGGTTGTGTAGGTATTTTACTTTCCTCTCATTGCACCTTTCAACAAATGCAACCCATCCCTTCCCTCACATTTTGCTTATTTGAAACACACATGATTAGCTTATTTTCTCCCCTCTCTATACGTGTTGCAGTCATATACCGCCCCCCTGACTCCTCAACTCAATGTCTAGATTACTTTGCTGCCTGACTATCTTATTTCCTTTCTTTAGATGCCCCTGCTCTAATTCTTGGTTACTTCAACATCCCTCTTGACAATCCCAGTGCCTTCTCTGCAAAACAACTTCTGCAACTCACTTCATCTTTCTGTCTGTCACAATAGACTGCCTCTCCCACTCATAAAGATGGTTACTCCCTTGATCTGATCTTTAGCTATCAATGCACTATTTCAGACTTCACAATCAAACTCCACTTTTCCTCTTTCTGACCATCATCTCCTCACTTGCAATATTTCATTCCTCCCTACAACTCTCCATCCTTCTACCCCTCAAACCAAACTTCATAGAAGCATTATGTCATTAGATCAGCAACAGCTCGCTAGTTCTCTCGAACCTCCCCTCTCATCCATCTCCTCCTTTTCCTGCCCTGACCAATCTATCTGCCACTATAATGCCACCCTTACATCAGTCCTTGACAATCTGGCCCCTCCTACCATAGCTTTGAAATCACATAATCACCCTCAGCCAGAAACACTCCTCTGACATGGTACCCATGCAGATGTTCCCATACTGCTGAGCGGAACTGGAGGAAATCTTGGAGTTCAGCTGACTTTCTTCACTGCAAGTTCATCTTGAACTCCTACTACTCTACCTTAATCTTTATAAGCAACATTACTTCTCTACTCTTAACTCTACTCTTTCTTCAAACCCAAAACATCTGTTCTCCACTTTCAATACTCTTCTCCGCCCACCCCCATCTCCTAATACAACTTCTATGTCAGCTCAAGATTTTGCCAGCCACTTCAATAACAAAATCGATTCCATCAGAAACTAAATCAGCTCCCAACCCACTTCCAGGCTCTCACCCCCTCAAAAGCTTGCAATCAACCAAAACCCACATAGACATATATTTAGCGCTTTTGCCCCTGTTACTGAGGAAGAAGTTTCTGGACTTATACTGTGCTCTCACCTCACTAGCTGTCCCCTCGACCCCATCCCTTCACAGCTACGCCCCTCCCTCTCTTCTACACTTACCCCTATACTCACACACATTTTCAACCTCTCCCTCAGCACTGGTATATTTCCCTCATCTCTAAAACATGCACTGTTCACACCAATCCTCAAAAAACTTTCTCTCCATCCAACCTCCCCATCCAACTACCACCCTATTTCCCTATGTTCTCTTGCCTCAAAGCTTCTTGAAAACCTAGTATATGCACACCTATCCCAGTTCATTACATTAAACTCCTTGACCCACTGTAATTTAACCCCCATCAATCCACAGAGACAGCAATCGTTAGGGTTACCAATGACCTACTTACAGCAAATTCCAAAGGCTACTTCTATCTGCTTATCCTTCTTGATTTGGCTGCAGCCTTTGATACTATTTATCACCATCTTTTGCTCCAAAACCTCCAATCCTTCGGCATTTGTGACTCAGCCCTCTCGTGGTTCTCTTCCTACCTGTCTAACCGTAACTTTAGTGTAGCCTTCTCTGTGTCTTCATCTGCCTGTCACCACTTTCTGTTGGGGTACCGCAAGGCTCTGTCCTCAGTCCCCTTCTCTTCTCAATCTATACATCATCATTAGGTTCCTTAATAAAGTCCCACATGTTTCAATATCATTTGTATGCTGATGACACCCAAATCTAGCTCTCTGCACCAGACTTATCTCCTTCCTAACCCGTGTCTCTACCTGTTTTTCTCACATATCTGTCCTCTCACGACCTTAAGCTACATCTCTCCAAAACTGAGCTCCTTATTTTATCTCCGTCTTCTAAAATTTCCACCCCTATCTCTCTATAACTGTTGACAACTCCATCATTACCCCTACCCCGCATGCCCAATGTCTTGGGGTCACATTTGACTCAGATCTTTCTTTCACTCCTTACATTCAGTCCTTGGCTAAATCCTGCCGCTTCCACCTTAAAAACATCTCTAAAATTAGACATTTCCTTACACAAGTCACAACTAAGATTTTAATCCACTATCTCATCCATTGTCACCTCAACTACTGCAATGCTGTCCTCTCTGGTCTCCCTAGCTGTTGCCCAGCTCCTTTACAATCCATAATGAATGCCTCTGCCAGGCTCATCTTCCTTACACATTGCACATTGCTCTTTATCTGCTGCACCTCTCTGTCAATCTCTTCACTGGCTTCATCTTGCCTACAGGATTAAACACAAAATTCTCACTCTGACATACAAGGCCCTCAACTGCACTGCTCCCCCCATATCTCAGACCTTGTCTCCCTCCCGTCCCCTTCACTCTGCTCACAACCTCCTACTCTCCTCCTCTCTTGTTACCTCCTCACATTCCCATTTACACAGGACTTCTCCAGACTGGCTCCTATCTTGTGAAACTCTCTGCCTCACTCCACAAGACTCTCCCCTAGTTTTAAAAGCTTCAAGCACTCCCTAAAGACTCTACTGTTCAGGGATGCATACAACCTCCATTACTATCCACCATGAACCCACTTAGCATTTAAGTCTAAGAGCCCAACTGTTTGCAGATCACCTGCATAAGAGCTGACTGCAACAGTGCAACTCTCGGCAGGGCCCTCTACCCATTTGATCCCTATAAATGTTACCTTGTATACCGCCTATGTTTATAGCGCTGCAGAATCTGTTGGCATTCTACAAATAATCAATAATAATAATAATTAATTATTTTTTAACTTATGTGCATTCATTTGGATATTTGATTTTCATTAAAATTAAACAAATATCCAGATTTTCATTATGAATTGGCATGAATAACTAATCAAATGCACATCCCTATTAGTAACTAAAGAATAGAAAACAAGAGTGATATAATGTTAGTTAATAATTTCATACATATTAGCTGATGCATTGGTTTCAGCACTATGTCTTCGTAAAAATCCATATCCAAGTTCTATAACATAATAACATTTCCAGACACTCTTATTGATACAAATATTACAACTAGCCATGTCAGGTACCTAATGTCTAATTAACCTAAGATTATGAAACATATCCAAATAATTTTGTTCTCTTTCTCTAGAGTCTTGCTATAAAAGCCGTGGAAGATATTACCAAGGACATATCAATACAACTGCCTCTGGTATTCCTTGCCAGAAGTGGAGCCAGCAGGTAAAATTAATTATTTTACAAAGCACAGAGATTTTTTTTTTTTTTTTAAATAAATTTTTTATTGAGGTTTTTGCGTAGAACATACATAAAACACAATACACCATTTTGCAAAAAGAACAAAATACAGAATATAAACAGAATTACCCGAAAAATTTCGGAAATCATACAATAGCTTGGTGAAAGGCTGATGAAACCTCGATTTTTCAATAATATATCACATGTGGCTGACCTGTTAGAAACAAAGATTCAGGCCCTATGGGCCTAAAATATGAAAAATAGTAGCTATCTGATGGTCAGGAGTCTAGCTCGTTAGGAGCTTCAAAGTATGTCATGCGTATCTGGCCTATAAGGAGCTTTGTTTTAGGCCCAATGGACCTAAAGTATAGGTGATAATAGATATCTGATGACCAGAAATCTAGTACTTTAATAGTTTCAAAAGGAGCATGAATACATGTATAATAAGTGGGGGAAGGGGGATATTCAGCGGGTAAGCACCGCTATGTTTATTAGGGAGATAGAAAGTGGAGGGCGGAGCCATAGGAATATAGGAGTATAGTAGGAGACTTGGAGGGGCCTATTAATCTTGGTGATGTAGCGAAGTAAATGGGCTAAGATATCAAGTTACCCAGCTATAAGTTATTAGTCATGTGAGATAAAGTGGCGTTATGATATACATATTTGTTAAGCGCATATAGCTGTAACTGCAGGGGGTGGGGGTATATAACCTCCTATATCTAGGTTTGACAAAGTATAATCACTAACCAAGTAGCTCAATCCATAAGCTCGGCACTTAAGCATAAGCTATTGGGCAGGCTCAGGGTCTATATATGAATTGGGTAATGTACACATCAAAACATGTAATAATACATTTTCTGTAGTAATCTATACTGGGGAGACTACTCTAAATGTAACTTTACTGATGTCTCCAAATGCATGTCTGGAAGGATAATTTAATCAAGAAATATATGCAATTATCTCCTTCCATGTGTTTCAGCTTACCCAGAAGCAGAAATGCCATAAGTATCAGAATTAACACCTTATGTATAATAAGGAACTAACATAAATTGAGAATCTTGATATGCCCTTGTTGGATCAGAGCTGCAAACAGATGTACCAAAAATGGATAAATTAACATTGAACAGATGAACATACAATGCTTAAATACATACTCAATAATCAAAAGTTGCTATAAAAACTTCTATAGAGCCTAGGTAAACTTATCTTCTATTGGTCAGCATAAGAGCCTGAGCAAAAATATTGGGGCTAGCATGTTTCCCACGTTGTCAGCATTATGCTTATGACTTATATATACCATTTAAGCAGTAAATTCTATATGTAAAGAGTTAATATAGACCATCAGATAGATGTGAGGTACCGGTCTCATTAGTTAGTAATACTCAGGAAAATTACAAAGATAGCAGAACAAACTGTAACTATTTTCTGAACAACAAATCCTACAGTAGATCTAACTTTTGTTGAAAGCATCCTGGCTAGAAGTGAGTTAATTTGCCTTAATAGAAACAAAGTGTATGGATTAAATAAGTAACAGGTATAACAAGTTAAGCCCAAATATTAAACTAGAACATGCTCATAAAGGCATCCTAAGCCTAGTATCCTGTAAGATAAGTCCAGACTATTGTGATACAGTCTAAGTGCAGGGTTGGCCTGTAACAAGAGGGTAAAAAAAAATAAAAAAAAATTGTTCAAACATATTACTATTATGTTAACACAAGTTCACAATCTATCCCAGGCTTATAAAAATCTAATGGGTCTGCATATCAACATCACAGTCTCCCCAAATACCATCAGTTAATACAAAAGCAAGCAATCAGTACAGCTATAAATGTTATCAAGTAAATGTAAGGCATAAGTCCCAGCAAGACATCTACCCCTCATCTTGCATAACATGCACTAGGAAGGGAATATTTAGGAGAATTAACTATATAAGATTACAAGTAGATTGCTGTATCTCCTTAGTTCATATACTAACAGGAAGGTGCTTGCTTATCTATATATTACTCAAAAGACGTGTTTAAAAGAATAGTTAAATGTCTAAATCATAGGAGACTACATGCAAACAGGCTAAACTGTAAAATCTTTAACAGGATATCTCAGACATTTATATATATTGACTCCGGTATTTAACACAGTGAGAAAAAGTATCTCTTAAGCTCAGATTGTCAGGGGTGATGAACCAGAGTACATTATAAGTCAAAATCTCATATAAAGCGCTAATCAGATATAAATTCTAAGGGATTTTCATTTAATAAAGTATGTCCCATGTCCTGCATCACTACATATGAACTTTAGGTCTGGGCGCAGATAAGGACCTGGTGTAACCTGCTGCAGTAAGAGAATCGATGAAGGAGTCCAAAGGTTGTATGTACCGGGTTTTCATCCCGTTCCCCCAAAAGATCAGGTAATCGTACACCTTCTCTTTCTCCTGATCTATCGGGTCCTTATACACAGAGAGTTTACCCGATTCCAGATCGAGCATCCGGACATCTCTCTCTGGTGCGGTAGACATGGCTCATAGGTGAATCAAAATGAGAGCGTAATGTGGATGGTAGCTTACATAGATCCCATAGTGTAGCTCTGTGACATCTTCTTGGAAGTTTGCGTGCTGCCCACTGAAGGTAGGATAAGGAGCCCGAATCTGCTATGTGGTTAATCTTGCGTGGCGTCGCTCTCCAAGGGATATGAGCACTAAGTTCTGCAGTCTCTATCTTTTCCGGGGCTATTGTGATATAACGGAGGCCCGGTTTTCTCCCTCTGACCAGCAGCTTTTCATTGCCTGAGTCGGAGCAAAATTCACTCTTTCTTGTCAGAGCTTGTGTCACTTGGGGAGGTATAGGGTCGTCTAGTATAGGCAAAGAGTGCGAAAAGGTTGCTGTTGTTGCTTCCTGCACATCACCGCCATCTTTCGCGCCATGTAGGTTGTCAAGCTTTACAAGGAGTTGTGCAAACAGTCGGCCTATTTCATTGAAATGATCTTCCAGTAGCTCGTAAGCATGATCTTCAAATTTGCATAGTGCTGCTACTGGATCCATTTGGCGGTTATTTTGAGGAAAATATTTCCCATATATTAGAACAAGCTGCATCTACACCTCCGGATGAGCTGAAGTAGGCCCTAGTGTGTGCCGCTACTGGGAAAGTTCCAACAAAAATCCACAGATTCAATTTTTCCACTCTAAGAAGCCAGCAAGTGTAGTTATCCTTACTCTCAGTACCCGTTCAGTACCTAGATTACTGCAAAATATAGTATTTGTCCATGTTTAGATATTTGTAGCAGAGGAGCTTCAGGCATACACGTCTGCTCACTTTGTTAGTTGGCTCCGCCCCCAAAGCACAGAGATTTTATCTTATAAAATAATATTATGCCACAAAATTGTGGCGTCCCATAAGCCTCAGTAATTCACATTTAACAGACCTTAGAAGGTAAAGTAAACATCCAATAATCGTCTGATCACAACACTGGGCTGTTTCCACATTACCAAATGTGTAAAGACTATTGGATATGGATAGCACTCTCATATACATACTACACAGCGCACCTTTCCTTTAAATGCTATGGATTTTTTAACTAACTACATAAAATGTAAGAGATAATATAGTCATTGTAATAAACTGCATAATAATACAATATTTAAATACCATTTAATGCAATCTAAATAGACTGCTGAAACATATTTGTACAAATAAGATTAATTTTAATATTCTAGAAAAATTCCGATTAACAACCTTTTTATAGTTTACAGAAAATTTGGTTTGAATCTTATTAGTGTTTTTCTGCAACTAAATATAAAAAGGAAATGCATTTAACAGGCTCATAAGAAATGGTGATTGTTGCTATTACTCATGACCAAAATAACTAGTGAATCTGCTTCTTATATTTCACATCACTAGGGTTGCCACCTCAGCCATGTTTTCCTGGGCACGTATGAGTTACACATGTTGCAGGGTGTTTAGGGGAAGAACATGAAAAGGGCTGTCCAGGATCATTATTTGTGTGCTGTCCAGGGGTGCAATTAATGTCCCCGCTGCACACCCTGCAGCATGTGTAACTCATAAGTGTCCAGGAAAACATGGCAGAGGTGATATCCCTACACATCACACTAGTACACTGGGTACGTTAACACACACAAAGAAAAGCAATAGATCTCTGCATTACTGAGGTGACACTAATGTGTAACACTTTTCACCCCATTTATGAAAATGGACGTTTCAGTCTGAAGTCAGTATAGTTACACCAATTTGTCTTACACATGGAACAATACTAATTGTGTTTTTTTGTTATTTATATGTATCCCTTCATTTAAATACATTGCATTGCTGATACTGACCCAACTCTTCAACAAAGGAATTATCCCATCAACACCAGAGAAGTCTAGATGAAAAGTCCAGTAGGGGAAAATCACATTTAAATATCAAACACAACACACAAGAAAGCCAACCCCCGAATCAGATGCACACACCTAGATTAAAGGGACATGAAACCCAACATTTTTATCAAGCGTACAATTTTAAACAACTTACCAATCTACTTCTATTGTCAAATTAGCTTCATTCTCTTAGTATCCTTTGTTAAACAAGCAGCAATGTACTACTGGGAGCTAACTGAACACATTGCATGAGCCAATGACAATGGTTATATATGTGTAGCCACCAATAAGCTAGGTATGCTTTTCAACGAAGTATACCAAGAGAAAGAAACAAATTAGATAATAGAAGTAAATTGGATAGTTACTTTAAATTGCATGGATATGAATTATGAAAGTTACATTTTGACTCCACTGTTCCTTTAAAAGTATAAAATAAAGACTTGCGGTATTTGGCCAAATGGTGGTAGGTCCAGATGCTATGTCAAGGCATCTTCATACCTCTTCATATCTCTTTATGTCTTAAATTTCATAGCAAAATTTGACTTGTTTGAATCCTTTGTGAGTGCTTACATTAGGACAAATTATCAATGTTATTTTTTATATACTCTATACAATCACCATAAATATGCTCAATATGATTTATAACTGGTTTGTAATTAAAAGAAAAGATTACATCAATTCGTTATTTTGATTTACGTAAAGTTGTGTTTCTAGGTGACATTTTGGTTTAATTCTTTTAAATTAAAGTAATATCTCTGATTCTCTTGGTATGCTCTGTTGAAAAACAGGTAGGTAGGCTCAGGAGCATGCATATGTCTGGAGCGCTATATCGAATCAGTTTTGCAAGAATGCTTTTAACAATGTTTTACTTTTTGCAAGAGCACTAGATGGCAGCACAGACTGCTGCCATACAATGCTCAAGACTCAGGCACCCTGTTAGATGCACGAAGAAAATGCCATCTCACAAGCACCAAAATGAAGGACAGGTACCCTTGACTGTGAATTTTGTCCACCTGCAGTTTGTTAAATGGGGGCCTTGGCGATATGATGGTAGGTCATGTTAATGTCCACCAACATTCCTATGGGAGTTACCATCATCATCCCATAAGTATTCTATACCTAGGGATGAGTTATACACAAACATATACTTCCTGTTACTTTTAAAATCAGTTAGGCAGCTTTAAAGGGACAGTCTGGTATAAATTAAACTTTCATTATTCAGATAGGACTTTTAATTTTAATCAACTTTCCAATTTACTTTTATCATCAAATTTGCTTTTTTCTCTTGGTGTTCTTAGTTTAAACTAAACATAGGTAGGCTCATATGCTAATTTCTAAGCCTTTGAGGGCTGCCTCTTTTCACATGCTTTTTAAATCTCTTTTCAACACAAAGAGACAGAAAGTACACGTGGGCCATATAGATAACACTGTGTTCAGGCACAGATCAACAAAACAATGCTAAATTTAAGACAATAGATAATAAACAGTCACAGTCATGTGATCAGGGGGCTGGAAGAAGGTTCCTAGATACAAGGTAATCACAGAGGTAAAAAGTGTATTAATATAACTGTGTTGGTTATGCAAAACTGGGGAATGGGTAATAAAGGGATTAATTATCTTTTAAAACAATAAAAATTCTATGGTAGACTGTCCCTTTAACTGTTTCATGGGGAAAAAAAACAGAAACATTCTTAACATAATTAGTATTGTGCATGATAGACTTTTCTTTAATGTCCCTTTAAAATGGATTACTTACAACATTTATTAGATTATATGTATATGAAACTAATATTACTGGTTTAGATATGAACCATGTTATAATATTAGTATAGGCAATACAAATATTAATTTAAATTAGCCAAGAAAATGCACAAAAACAATGTTGCCATATGTCATGTGTTCCAGACTAAAATATGCCAGATAACATATCACTATGAATGAGTGCTATAGTGAAACGAAAGTATGCCAAAGTGATATTAGCTAAATAAACTCGGCCACGCTGACATGAGGGAAACAAAGTAGGATACTTAAACTTTCCAGATAAAGTATTACAGTGAAGTGTATTTGGCATAATGTGCCAATGTGAAATTAGTCATTAAGAAATGATGTTGGCTACAGAGAGGATGTAAGATTAATAATATATTCATGTCCTCATTACTTTCTGCGATAGGTGGCTCCCAAATTTTTCTACAACTAGTTTTGCACATCTATGGAAATTATAGTTCTGAATTAGTGGTAGCATATTAATGTTATGGTCATGTTTATTTCACTCATTTTACAGTTAACAATGCTAAAATTCCTATTCACCAAAAGACATAAGATGTCTGTGCTAACAAGAGGTAAAGAACATCACTTGCAGCATTACCCATAATGCCATGAGTAAGCACACGTGTAACAATATTTACCTCCTGCACATATATCTATATGCCAAGCAAAGGAGAGGGTTGCAGGAGAGTAAGTAAAGTAGTAAAGTAAGTAGAAATCATGGGTTTCCCCAGGTACCAGGGATTCCATGCTGGGAAGTACCAAGGGGTTTCAAAATTAGCTGTCCCCAAAAATATGCTACTCTAAGCCTAACCATAATTATGTCCATACCCCCAGGATTAGTAGCTATATCTTCAAACTATATGTATCTAACTCTTTCCATTTTTAGTGCATCCAATGAAAGGTTGCATCAGCCAAATCAGACCAGATTACGAGTGGCGTGCTAACAGTTACGTGCAAGAGTGAAAAGGGCTTTATTGCATCTGTTTGTGCACGTCGGGTGTAGTGCTCCTATTAGAAGTTGAAAGTAAACGTGATCGATTGAATGCAAATTAAGTTAATGTTCGTCCGGATAGTGCATCCTCAGAGATCTTGTTTCACAAAACAAAAAAGTGTCACAAAACACATCAAAACTACATTTAAAATTACAGTTACACTTATAATAACACTATCTAATTAAAAAAAGTATTTAAAACAATAATGCACAGAAAAGTTATAAGGGCTCAAAGATATGAGATCTCAGGTGTTAGAAAAGAAAAAGTGCAGGCATAGGGCTTTAACATTGAGATACATACATATACAGTAGTAACAGTACATCTCTAAATATGTATGCAAAAGAGTGTTCACTGTTCCTTTAAGATGAAGTATTCAAAACATCTATGACATTCAGAGGCTTAGCGCAAATATAAACAATAAGCCCCATCTCTGGAAGCATATGGTAGGTCAACAGGACATAAACATGTCGTGGACCTGAGTCCCTGCATTCCCTTAAAACCGCCAGGAGTAGAGAGTAAAGTGTTCTGTGCACATATTAGGAGAGACGTCCACACACCACCAGAACAGCACTACGGGAGATTCAATAGCAGTTATTGTTAATGCGGTCACACAGACCTCGATAAATCACCGCTGCTGATCAGGGCTATGTCCTTGTCCAAGACAGATTTTAGGAGCGCTCCAGACAATCTGAAACTCACATCATCCTACTGTGCAGGAAAGGGAAATTACCATATAGGTATATATGTAGAAATATGTATTTATGAATAAATAAAACATATTCTGCTATGTGAAAGACATTAGAATGTGAAAAATTCATATTTTCTTGTCGGGTTAGCGCACTTGAGAAAATGCAATCGGGTTTGCACGCAAGTAGGGTGTTTTTTTCCAATATTTTTCTTCATATACTTCGATGGAGGAATACGTTTACACGCATCGGGTAAGCGAGCGAACAAAAACTTTTTACTTTCAACTTGTAATATGAGCACTACCCGACGCGTGTAAAAACTTTACTTCTAGCGGAGTTCGCACGCAAGCAGGAGCATTAAATATCATTCCACTTGTCATCTGTCCCTGAATACATATGTTTACAAAATATTTAATGCACATAGAATTTCTGATTGAGAAAATACAAATCTAGATTCAAGAAGGGGTTTTATTGAATCTAGGTTTGTATTAATATTAGAAAAAACGCTAAAACATTGGGGAATTTATAAATATTTGTACCTCCTCTTCAAGACATCCATAAGTTGCAAGCCTCTCTCCATTACAACCAAAGGATCAGCATCTATCTTGTAACTGCTCACCTCTTGGTGCATAGAACAAGTCATCACAAAAACTCCTTCAAAAAATTAAAAAGCAAACAAATGAAAATAACAATAGCAAAAAATATCATCTATAAAATGGTCCACGATAACATGAACAGGAAATATTTGAAGCAAGTATGTATTTTTTCTAGCTTGTAGCAAATATGTAATGCTTACAAATATACATATACAAATCACCCATGTGTGATTTGTATATGTATGTGTTTTAACCACTGTACTTGTATATTATTAAAATAAGGAATTTAAAATTTGTGGAAGTGAAAACATGATGAAAAAGAGTGCTGAATTCCCTTTCTTTTATTAAAAGGGGAATAAATATATCCCTCCTTTTCGTACTTTCTATAAATGTCTAAACAAAACTGACATGCTAAGTAGTGCAAAAATCACATGATAATACATTATAGAGTATAGTTTCTTCATTAAAGGAATATTAAACCCAAAAATGTTCTTTTTCTTTTTTGCTGTCTTTCCATTATATTCTGTGTTAAAGAGATACATAGATAGGCATCGAGAGCACTACATGGCAGGATATAGTGCTGCCATCTAGTGCTCTTGAAATGGGTTGGCTAATAAGAATACGTCTCTGCTTTTCAACAAAAAGATACAAAGAGAACAAAGAAAACATTATAATAGAAGTAAATTAGAAAGTTGTTTAAAATTGCATGCTCTATCTAAATCATGAAAGAAAAATGTTGGGTTTCATATCCCTTTAAAATTCAACTCTAAATAAATACATGTGTAAGGCTATTTAGAAACTAGTGTATCTAAAAGGATTGTTTTTTAATAATACTGTTCTTTTTGTACTAGTTACCTCATCTACATAGACGGTTACCTGAAGTTTTTCCAGAGCTGTTCAATTCTGAGAATTATTGTCGAAACCCAGGAGGGGAGAGTGAACGTCCTTGGTGCTATACCACTGACCCAACTGTGCGATGGGAATACTGCAATGTACCGCTATGTGGGACAAGTAATTATTTATTTTTATTTGCAGTCATAAGTACAAAATGTGATATCTTGAACTAGAACACTACGTACAGTAGCTCAAAAGTATCTGTCCACTAAAACATTCTCCTTTTCATCATTTCAAAACAACTATATTTTTTGACAAAATATACATTATTTCTGAAACAATAATACATCGTTTCAACTAATAAAATTTAAAAATCTATTTCTTGGGGGACTAGCTAACTGCCATGCTGTCCAGACGTATCTATCCAGAGCTCCAGGATCCAACTGGCTAAATAAAAACATTTAAGCCTGCCTTTTCCCAAAAACAGCCCCTTGCAGTGTGGGGGAAACTACCTGGGCACTCTACACAGCCTAGATTAGGCACTGTAAGAGTTGGAGTGCTATATCTGGGAGTGTCCTAGACATTTGGGCGTGTAGCCACCTTACCCATCTGTGGTGCAGGAATCCAATAAAACTGTAGCTCCGGAGGTTTGGGGATCCACTCTGGAGAGATAGAGCATAGTTGGCAGAGAAAAGAGAGCTCAGAGGTATGGTGAATTGGAGGCTGGATGGACGCCGTGATTTGGGGGACCTGTGGCCAAGCTGACTGATAGCAACGCTTACCCGGAACTGTTTGTACTCAGCGGAGCACTCTGAACCTGAGAGGTAGTTCGGGAGGGTGGTGACTGAGTGGCAGGAGAGATAGGCAGCCGTCCAGTCTTTTCCACAATGAGAGTAGCTGCGGGTACAGCCAAAGAGTAAATTGGCATGAATGGCAGCCATCTTGGTTTTGCGGCCCTCTAAGAAACGCTGAATCTGCTGGACACCAGACTGTGCCATCCTGTCAAGCCTTCTGCAAGTGAGCACTCTTGATCCTCCTCACCTGAATTCCGAAGTCTAACCCGCCTCACTTTCTGTGGCTGGAGCCACCTGTACAATTGCAGGCCTCAGAGGACTATTGTCTACCGATAATTGGGTGAGATCCACACCACATCCAAAACACAGTTCTAAGTGTGGTATCACATAATTTGCACCCCCTTACTAGCCCTCTTACATATTTCCAGGACTGGAATACACTAGGAGGGAAAGACTCATAAGTCCGTAATCGAAACCAACCCCACTTAGGAAATCTTAAATTAGTGCCCTGATTTGGGTGTCTACAAAGGCAGTACACCTGGATACTGGGCCTATAATTAAAATAAGGAAGAGTTAAGAATCTACAAATATTGACTCTGCACCCAGCCAGACTAGCCCCTTTTCTTTTTTGAGGTCCGTGGATACACCTCCCAGCTGGTGTACAGGGTCTTGGCTGGCAAGCTAATCATGGTTCTAGGCTTCACACCTCAATCACCATACTGTTCCAATTGCATACTAAGCCTACCCCCCTATACTTTTGGGACTATCTCACCAAATATTGGACTACCATGAATTGTGTAAAAGAAGTAGCAGTAACACTATATGAAAATTGCATGTTTGTTTGTGTGGTAGTTTGTGGTGGTTTGCCCCCTCTCTTCTGTCTTTCCCGTCTAGCTTGTCTAGACAGGTCACCTCCACATTCCTTCCCCCCCCCCCTCTTGTGAGGAAGTATCCCACGTCCCTAGAGGAGAGGGAACAGAACAGTTGCTTGTTTATATATTTTGGATCCTCTTAAGATATTCATTAAAGGTATTGGTTTGAAGCATATTGTCAATACATTTGCTGTTAAAGGTCAAGCCCATACTATTATAGTGGTATTCACATTGTATTTGTCAAACAGTTTAAGATTTTGTTACTGCTAGTGTAAAAAATATATTCTAGTGCTCTGTTGCTCGCCCTGCTCCCATACTGTGAATTTGTAGTGAGCTCAACTCTGTGATTGTTTGTTGTGGACCTGTCCACACCTCCTCCTTTCTGGCCCAGCTTGTCTTGGTTGGTCACTTCCCCTCTCCTTTTCCCCTTCCCTTGGGTCATTTTCCTTTTTTTCCTGAGGTTCAGGATGGCCTGCAGCAACTTATTGTGTTGTAATACTAAAATTGATTGTGTGGTGTCTGCTGATTCTGGACGCGCCACCGTCCATGATGGAGGAGGTGTAATCCCAGTGTGTAGGCTGAGGCTGGCCCTGCTCGCATTTATGTTTCTTTATGTAGGTTAGCTTTAATCAGATAGTCAGACATAGGCCATCTTTCTATTCAGTACAGGTGAGACTGACTGAGATACCATTGTCACATCTCAAGGTTGACTACAACTCTATCAAAAAAGTAACTATTAAACTGTTAAAAAGACTGTATTCAACCACTTCTCCCAACAGTCTAAAGACACAGACCCAATGAGAAGGGACATAAGTGACCCAGAATTACAAGACGAGGGATCTCAGTCCAGTACGCAGTCTATCGCCAAATTGCAACACTATATCACTTAATCCACTATGAAAAAAATGTTAGCTGCGCAAACAAAATCTATCACTGCTGAGATCCAACGTAGCTCTGCAGAGCTTAGAAAGGATATTGCAGAGATTGGGGAAAGAGTAGATACTTTAGAGAGGCAACATGATGACCTTGCCACGGATCACTCAAACATACTATCATACACTGAGAGCCTTGCGGATCAAATCACCCAACTAGAGATAAAGCTTGCGGATGTAGAGGACAGAGCTCAGAGAAACAAATGTCTGATTTAGAGGTATACCGGAAAGTGTTACGGCAGGTGAACTGCAAGAATTCCTCAAGTCTCTTTTCACGGCACTATTGGGCACACTGGAGGGTTTGTTACATACTATGGAGTGAGCTCACAGAGCTCTGAGACCAAGGACAATGTTATCAGATAGGCCGAGAGATGTTGTGGTATGCTTCCATAACTTTACCTTCAAAGATCGTCTAATGCAGGCTGCCTTTAACAAACCAGCTTTACCAGACAAAGACATTCAACTCCTGCCGGACTTGTCTTCTCACACTCTGCAACAACGCAGGCTCTATTTACCCATAACCACGTTGCTCAGAAAGGCGAACATCAAGTATAGGTGGGGCTATCCCACTAAACTAATAGTGAGAAAGGATAATCAAACCCATGTGGTGACATCCCCATCTCAAGGCAACACTCTCCTAACTAACTGGGGTCCGCAAAAAGAACAGATGCCTTCGAAAGTTGCCCACTCTACCAAACTGAGGGTCTCAGCTCCAGAATAGACCTTGAAGAAACAAAGACCAAAACTTCAGAAATACAGCCTCCTCAATCAGTCTCTGCGGCCTCAAGCCTTGCTGACCTGAAATGTTTGAGCTAACTATGTTACAACTGTTGCATTCTTAATATGTTGTTTTAAAGTTTAGTTATATTTGCTACTTCACATTAGTTGTTTATATGAGAGTGGGGCTGACTACTTCAGCTCCATTTCTTACTTGCACTTGCTCCTCCCCCCAAAAAAATTGAGCCCACGTTAGGGTTCCACACAGGTGGACTATTTCCATCGATTTATCCTTCCCAGATATCCCCTCCCCCTCTAACTTTCATTCTCAACCCAATCTCTCCCCCCCCCACCGAACATCAAGTCACAAGGTAAATCCGAAGTCGATTTAGGGTATAGTGAAACATATGTCCTCCCTTAGGTTCATAACACACAATGTGAGAGGCCTAAGCACTACCGGTAAGAGAAGCCTTCTTGCCAGATCTCTTAAGTTTTGAATCGGCCCCTTTCTTTAAAAAACAAAGAGTGGCATATGAACCAATTCACATTATTAGAGTCCCTCAGGCTAGAATCATCATCCTAATCTGTAATTTAGACCATATTACATACACCTTAGTTTCCATCTACCTCCCAAATGTCCTCCATCCCAGATACCTAAAAAAGATCTTATGCAAGGTAGATCAGGTTAAGCATCGCAGGGTATTCTTGGCGGGTGATTTCAATATGGTCTGGGATAGCAAAATAGACAGGAAATCTAAATCCACTAATAAGAAGGCTACTGTTCCTAACTCTGTGAGTCTTAAATTTAGAACCCTAATGTTGCAATATACTATGATACCTGGAGGTCTTTCCACTCCTTAGATAAAGATTACACCCATTTCTCTCACCCTCATAATACTTATTCTAGGTTAGATTACCTTTTCTGCCACTCTGACTGACACTCTAGATTTAGTACAATCCACAAACATATCAATCTGCTCCTGGTCGGACCATGACCAAGTTCTCCTAGATCTTCAAGCCATAAATAGGACTAAATCCACTTGGCGGTAACCCCACCATATTTTGTCAGATGTACCTTTCAGGGAGGAACTAAGGAAAGAGTTGCAATTCCTTATACAAACAAATGGCAACCCACAAATTTGAGATTATATTATATGGGGGTCACTTAAGGCTACCACTCGCTACCAATCCCACCTTTTCAAATTAAAGCAACTTTTCTACTTAAAAAGTAACAAAGCTGACACCATGTTAGCAAATAGACTGAGACAGCGTACAGGGGCCTCACGTATTTAAAACAAGGGGACCACATTTTTAGACTCCCCGTCCAGATTGGCCAAATATTTAGTGAATACTACTCTGTCCTGTACAATATTCAAAATCAGGAACTCATAAAACCAGCCTCTCCAGAGGTTATATGCTCCTTCTTGCATTCTTTGAAGTTGCTGACCCTTAATGATGATCAGAGAGAAACCTTAGCTCACCCCTTCTCTATTCAAGAGGTCAAACAAGTTATTAAAAAATTAAAGGCATTTAAAGCCCCAGGTCCGGGTGGCTTTTCAGCAGTTTTCTATAAGACGTATTTACATGAAATCTCACCCCTCTTACTTAGATTCTTTAATTTGGCAAGCGAGGAGGGTAAGTTTCAGTGAGAGTTTCTTGAGGCCTCGATCATAATCATCCCTATACCAGATAAAGACCCTTCATCCTGCACTAATTATAGCCCCATCTCATTAATTAATGTACATATTAAAATATACTAAAAAAGTATAGTGAACAGGATCTCAAGGCTGCTCCATGATCTCATTGACCCTGACCAAATAGGCTTTATTCCGGGTAGGGAGGGCCCAGATAACCCCAGATTTCTGAACATCCTTTTAGAAACTAAAAGGCTGAATAAGCCCTTGTTGGTCATCTCCCTGGATGCTGATAAGGCGTTTGACCAGGTTAGATGGGAATACCTATGGTCTTGGAAACTTTTTAATTCCCTGAACACATAATTCTGGCCTTAAAAGCATTATATTCCACTCCCACGGCCTCTGTTCAAAGACTGGGATTTACTTCCCCATCCTTCCCCATTTCCAATAGCACCTGGCAGGGCTGTCCCTTGTTCCCCTTGCTATTTGCCCTAGTGATAGAGCCCTTAGCAGCACAAATTTGGAGTGATAGCAAAGTTGAGGGAATCACATTGCATGGCACGGTACACAAGATTGCGTTGTTTGCTGACGACACTATGATTTTTTCGACCAAGCCACTACAGACTATACCTAGATTGTTAGAGATTCTGGAAACAATTAGTAACCTTTCTTATTACAGATTAAAAACTGAAATCTTTACTAGAGGACACCCTGTTGACCTGCCTAAATACTTACATGATAAATACAATTTTATAGTTAAAGAGAAGCACATAAAACCCTTAGGGATTAAATAATCAAGTGATATTCCCTAAATTATAAACGCAAACTACCGCCCCTTGCTATCTGAGCTGAGAACCCTCAGGCAAAAATGGCACTCCAACTCTATTTCCTGGCTTGGACGCATTGCAGCCCTTAAAATGTGCTATCTTCCTAAATTGACTTATTCATTTTGGTGCCTTTCAATTTGAGTACTGAAACAAATGTTAATACAGTTTCAAAGTGAATGCATAAAGTACATATGGCAGGGAAAACCCCACGTATAGCCCACAACATTATATAGTACCCTAGACTACATGGTGGGGTTGCCTCTCCATCCATCACTAGATACTTTGAGGTGGCGATGCTCACTCATATTTCTCAATGGAGAATCAAAGACTCGCATATTAAATGGAGGGGAATTGAGCAAGCCTCACTACCCTTCAATATTTATTTACATGATCTCATTTGGACCCCACCACATTGCCGTAGAAATGTATCTATCAACAATCTATTAATTAAAGAATGCCTCTCATTTTGGGATCAGATTAGGCATTATAAACTGATAGCACCCCATCCCTCTCCCATCACTGCTATTTCAGGCCTTCATACAGGCCTCCCTGACACGTTTGGGTTTTGAAAAGGTATCAGACCTATGGTCCACCTCTTCACAAGGCCATTTTGTTACGCTAGACCAAAATATTGAATCCACACGTGCCACCGTTTCTAGTTTTTGAATATGCTCGATTAATTAGTCTATTATCTAGCAGGGGATTCAAGCCTATACCTCCCCATCAGTTAACATTGTGGGAATCTAGATGGCAGCATGGGTTTAGACTAAGCAAACCTATGTAAATCCACTATAGTCTAATTGAAGGGGCGTCGCCTATCTATAAAGCTCCACACATAATGAAATGGGAACAAAAATGTAATATATCTATTCCTACTCAGGTCTGGCAACGTACACTCCAGATTAGCTAAATTGTTACCTACTGCTTCTCCTAAATGTTTGAGAAACTGCGACCACCTAGGACACATGTTTGGTGGGGTTGCCCGAAATTCAAACCACTTTGGAAGACTTGTTTCATTACACTATCCAGATTAGGGATCCCCCTCTCCAAGTCTCCGGAAATGGCCTTATTTCATTTAGGATCCTGCAAGCTACCCAAGCACCATGGATATTTATGTATATACCTCTTTTTAGCTATAAAACTATCCATCACCGATCATGGAAAAAATTAAATCCCCCCCCCCCCTCCTGGCCAGAAATAATTAAAGTTATGGCGTATATTTAGTCCATGAAAAAAATGTGTTCTATTCCTTAGAAAAACCAGACCTCTTTGACATGATCTGGGCTGTCTGGCAAGCCATATTCAACACTCATTGGCTTCCTAACCTAGACACCTAAGGAGTCTTCCCCCAACCTTCGCACGGTCCCTCCTCTCCTCACTAAACTCCTCTCTCAATAACACCACCCTCTCAGCATCTTCACCATCCTTACACAGCAACAATTTTCCATTACCCTGGCTGCCCCTGTTCCCCACCTACCTCCCTTCTGGTACAGAATTCTTAACCTACTGTGCTAATGTATAACTCCTAAAGGGAGTAGATATACATGAGCTCTGAATGTTATTCACTTGTTTTATGTATTTTTTTTCTTTTGTCTTCTGTGCTTTTGTGTGCTTAACAGTACACTGTTGTATCTTTAATTAGAAAATCAATAAAATATAAAAAAAAAAAAAAAAATCTATTTCTTAGTTGACACTCAAAATTAAAATTCTTGATATATGGTATAGCCACCATTTGCCTTTATAACTGCTTTATCTCTGTCTGATATTGATGCTACAAATTTGTACAGAGATTATCAAGCACTTCTTTATAGTATCCCAGACAGTGTGTAGAGATGTCACAGTGTGCATCTCCTTTTCCCTTTGCAAATGCTCTCAAATATGTTAAATGTGGTTGAGGTATAGTCATTGGGGAGGGAAAAACCACAAAAATTAGTACTCCTTCCTCTTTCTTGTACTTCAGAACAGCTCTGATGTGTGCTAAACTAAAAGGGCTGGCATGATCCCGCAGAAAGATGGTACTTCACATGAACTCTGAGATTAAAACGAAAAATTTAAAATTCTGCTTAATCAGGGAACAGAATATTTTTCTAGCCTTGCACTGAGAAATGTATGTATTGTTTGTCCTGCACTTATCATTTAGTTTTTTTTTTAAGAATCAGTGGTTTAAAGATCACTGCTCTTCCATGAAAATTGAGCTTTGTCTTGACTGTGCCTTTGCTTACTGGTGTAGGGTGTTTCTAAATATCAGCTGGACTTGAATTGTAAATTTAGATGCTGTTTTATTCCATAATGAATTAGCTTTATATACTGCTTTTATGTTAGTGTAATCACTTTAGTTTTGCCTTCTCTTGCTTTATATGAAAATAATTTAGGGAAGTATTTCTAACTTGTTTAATTGTATAATTGCTATACTAAGCTTCTATGATGTTATGATATGATTTAAAAAACAAAATTCAATTGATGCCCTTCTTCAAAGGCCCTAACAGGAACACTAGCAAGATCATAGTACCATAATTACTATCAGGTGTTTATTTAGGTTATTTAAAGTCAAATACATACAGATGGATGTTACCCATTGAATGAAAAATAAAGTATGATACCACTGCTAAAAAGGTATATGCAAATGTTGTTTGAAAAGGATATTAAGATTCTAAGGGGTAGATTTATCATAGTGCGAGCGGACATGATCTGAAGTATCATATTCGCTGCACATCGATAAATGCTGACAGCATAGGCTGTCGGCATTTATCATTGCACAAGCAGTTCTTGTGAACTGCTAGTGCAATGCCGCCCACTGCAGATTGGCCGCTAGCAGGGGGTGTCAATCAGCCCGATCATATTCGATCGGGTTGATTTCTGTCCGCGGCCTCAGAGCAGACGGACAAGTTATGGATCAGCGGTCTTTAGACTGCTGCTTCATAACTTCTGTTTCCAGCGAGCCTGGAAACTCTATAAACTCGGTTAAAACAAAAACATAACTTTAACCTCAAATAATGTTACCTGGTGTTCACGACAAAGATACCTTACTCCTACTTTCATCCCAAATTTCTTCAGTTTAATGTCCCTCCAAAGGCTGAGTTGCAGACTACAAATGAAACTCTTTACTGTTATGGCTAACAGTGCCAACAGTTGAAACCTAAAATATGGAAGCAAACCCGAAATTTCTCAACCCAAGACTGGGGCCAACAAGTGTTGCAAAGTCCTTTACTAGAACTATATCATTTTCTCTGTTCAGGTAATCTAGATATATACAAGTTAATCAAGGCATTATGGTCACCACCTAACCTCTTCCAGAACAGAAGACCTAGCCTAAGCCTAATTATTATACCCTATAGTTATCAGCCCTGCCCTTAGACTTATATTATTACTACCAGCATCATTAGTTTAACAGATGGGGAACAACTTAAGGGGACTACAAAATCTGTTGAGAATCAATAAATAGGGGAATAGGTTATAAAAATGTAGATATGGGTCCTATTGTTGTACCATAAGGTGGAATTGAAAGCCTTTACTTTGAGATCACCTATGTAATTTGGGTACTATGTTTTCTTTATTGTGCAAATGTTTAGTTTTTTTTTATTGGCTTCTTGTTTCCTCTTCTTTACATTCTTACTACTTTCTTTTGTACCCTTAATTATAAGGAATTAATTATGCCTATACAGGCTTTGAAGGGTACTAGCTATCTTTTTTTTTTATTATTTTACCTTACGGGCTCCTGAAGTGGAATTTAAAAAAAAATAATATATATGTCTCTATGCAAAGCGTTCCTACTCAGAGATTTTAACATATTGAGGACTGTTTATTTCTGAAGACAGCCTAGTTATCAGTCCCAAGATTTCAGTTTCAGTTTCATGTGGACTATTTATTTGTAATTTGTTTGTTTCCTAATATATGATCAAAATGGTTATGGCTTTGCTTTTTTCACCCCATTGTAACAGGAATAATATTTAATAAAGTTGTGAAGGAAAAAAACCTTACTCCAACAACTGCAACTCCTTTATCTCTGGTCTCCCAAGCTACCATCTGTTTAATATTTAATTAATTATTAATGCCTCTGCCAAGACCGATCATCTTCACATATCACACTGCTGCTCTGCTCAACCCTTCAATGGTTTCCCTTAACCAATTAGGATTCTCCCACTCTTATTAGCTAACCATAATATACTTAAAAATATAAATAGATTTCATAAGCACATTATACACTGCAAATTTTCAGATACAATGAAAGCTGAATTTTTACTAGGCAACAGAGCTGTGTGGAGTTATAAATGAATTTCCCCTTCCACTAAATAATCAATATTTTATCTTTTTTTTCTATTTAAAGGTGAAGTAGATCATGACGCAACAATAAAAACAGTGTTTGAGATGCCCATTATACCATCTTCATCATCGACATTCTCTCCAACACACTCTATGATAGTCATCATAGCAACCATCTCTAGTTTTGCTGCTATGGCTTTAGTGTTAATTGGTGTACTTGTTTGCTGCCGGAGGCAAAAGAAGTTAAAAAATGATAACAGGTAACTTTATTTGTATGTTAGAATGATGGGCAATTAGATACATAAAACATGATGATTAAAAACTTCACTGGCAAGGAGATATATCACTCACAGGGGCCTATTTAACAAAGGTCTGTCGGACCTAATCCGACAGTTCGGATCAGGTCCGACAGACCTCGCTGAATGCGGAGAGCAATACGCTCTCCATATTCAGCATTGCACCAGCAGCTCTTGTGAGCTGCTGGTGCAACGCCGCCCCCTGCAGATTTACGGCCAATTGGCCACTAGCAGGGGTTGTCAATCAACCCAATCGTACTCAATTGGGTTTAAATGCGGCGAAGTCTGTCCGTCTGCTCTTTAGACCGCTGCTTCATAACTCGTGTTTCTGGCTAGCCTTCAGGCTCACCAGAAACACGGGCCCTCAAGCTCCACCCTGAGCCTGATAAATGGGCCCCACAAACTTAACTAGATAAACAGTTCTAGAGCCCAGAGTACTGACAAGGGGGTATATTTATCATAGTGCAAGCGGACATGATACGATGTAGCGTATCATATCCACTCCAAATCAATAAATGCCGACAGCATACACTGTCAGCATTTATCATTGCACAAGCAGTTCTTGTGAACTGCTGGTGCAATGCCACCCCCTGCAGATTTGAGGCCAATCGGCCGCTAGCAGTGGGTGTCAATCAACCCGATTGTATTCGATCGGGTCGATTTCTGTTCACTGCCTCAGAGCAGGCGGACAAGTTATGGAGCAGTGGTCTTTAGACCGCTGCTTCATAACTTCTGTTTCCAGCAAGCCTGAAGGCTCACCGGAAACAAGGGGCATCAAGCTCCATTCAGAGCTTGATAATTAGGCCCCAAGACCTCTGACAAGACTTCTTAGATAATCTCACCAGAGTGGAGAGCTTTAGATCAACTGTCCCTTAGTAATAGAAAACAAAGATCAATATTTAAGTAGCATCTTTCATTTCATAAGCTTCCTTTCGGCTAGATTACGAGTTTTGTGTTAAGCTTAAAAAGCAGCGTTAACAGGTCCTAACGCTGCTTTTTAACGCCCGCTAGTATTACGAGTCTTGCAGGTTTAGGGGCACCGCACACTTCTTTGGCCTTAACACAAATCAACTTACGTAAATTTCGTAAAGTCTTTTTTCAATGGGACTTGCATAGCGCCGGTATTACGAGTTTGTCCTGGGAGGCCAAAAAGTGAGCAGTACACCCTCTACCTCCAAGATTCCTAATGCATTCTAAAGTCAGTAGTTATGAGTTTAACACTACAAAGCTGTAGCATAAAACTCATAACTAAAGTGCTAAAAAGTACACTAACACCCATAAACTACCTATTAACTCCTAAACCGAGGCCCTCCCGCATCGCAAACACTAGAATAAATATATTAACCCCTAAGCCGCCGCACTCCCACCTTGCAAACACTAGTTAAATATTATTAACCCCTAATCTGCTGCCCCCAACATCGCCGCCACCTACATTATACTTATTAACCCCTAATCTTCCACTCTGGACATCGCCGCCACCTACATTATATTTATTAACCCCTAATCTGCTGCCCCAACATCATCGCCACCTACCTACATTTATTAACCCTTAATCTGCCGTCCCCAATGTCGCCGCCACTATTCTAAATTTATTAACCCTTTAAACCTAAGTCTAACCATAACCCTAACATAGGCTGACCATATTGCTGCTTTAAAAGGGACACATATGAAAAATACATAAGGCAGGGTTCTCATAATGGAACATTATCACAAACCATTTCTTTAAACAGCCCTGACATATGTATTTTTCATATGTGTCCCTTTTTAAAGCGGCAATAGGGTCAGCCAACCCTAACAACCCCTAACTTAAATATAATTTAAAACCAAATACTTACCTATAAAATAAACCCTAAGCTAGCTACAATATAAGTAATAGTTACATTGTATCTAGCTTAGGGTTTATTTTTATTTTACAGACAAGTTTGTATTTTTTTTAACTAGGTAGAATAGTTAGTAAATAGTTATTAACTATTTAATAACTACCTAGGTAAAATAAATACAAATTTACCTGTAAAATAAAACCTAACCTAAGTTACAATAACACCTAACACTACACTACAATTAAATAAATTCCCTACATTAAATACAATTAACTAAATTCAATAAAATTAGCTAAATTACCAAAAAAAAGCAAAACACTAAATTACAGAAAAAAAAATAAAAATACAAGATATTTAAACTAATTACAACTAATCTAAGAGCCCTATAAAAATAAAAAAGCCCCTCAAAATAATAAAACCCCCTAGCCTAAACTAAACTATCAATAGCCCTTAAAAGGGTATTTTGCTGGGCATTGCCCCAAAGAAATAAGCTCTTTTACCTGTAAATAAAAAATAAAAATACCCCCCAACAGTAAAACCCACCACACACACAACCAACCCCCCAAATAAAAGCCTAACTAAAAAAACCTAAGCTCCCCATTGCCCTGAAAAGGATGGGCATTGCCCTTAAAAGGGCATTTAGCTCTATTGCTGCCCAAAACCCTAACCTAAAAAACCCCCCAACCAAATACACCCTTAAAAAAATCCTAACACTAACCCCCGAAGATTCACTAACCGGGAGAAGTCTTCATCCAAGAGGCAAGATGTCCTCAACGAAGCCAGCAGAAGTGTTCCTCCAGATGGGCAGAAGTGGTGCTCCAGACAGGCAGAAGCCTTCATCCAAGCGGCAAGAAGTCATTCTCCAGTCCAGATGGGCAGAAGTCTTCATCCAGACGGCATCTTCTATCTTCATCCATCCGGCGCGGAGCGGCTCCATTTTCAAGACATCGGGCGCAGAGCATCCTCTTTAACCGACGGCTTCTTCGGAATGAATGTTTCTTTAGGTGATGTCATCTAAGATGGCGTCCCTTAGATTCCGATTGGCTAGAATTCTATCAGCCAATCGGAATTAAGGTAGAAAAAATCCTATTGACTGATGCAATCAGCCAATAGGTTTCATCTGGCATTCTATTGGCTGTTCCAATCAGCCAATAGAATGCAAGCTCAATCCTATTGGCTGATTGGATCAGCCAATAGGATTGAAGTTCAATCCTATTGGCTGATTGCATCAGCCAATAGGATTTTTTCTACCTTAATTCCGATTGGCTAAAAGAATTCTATCAGCCAATCAGAATTTAAGGGATGCCATCTTGGATGACATCACTTAAAGGTACATTCATTCCGAAGAAGCCGTCAATTGAAGAGGATGCTCCGTGCCGGATGTCTTGAAGATGGACCCGCTCCACGCCGGATGGATGAACATAGAAGATGCCATCTGGATGAAGACTTCTGCCCGTCTGGAGGACAACTTCTGCCCGTCTGGAGGACCACTTCTGCCGGCTTCGTTGAGGACATCTTGCCGCTTGGATGAAGACTTCTCCTGGTAAGTGAATCTTTGGGGGTTAGTGTTAGGATTTTTTTAAGGGTATATTGGGTGGGTTTTATTTTTAGGTTAGGGCTTTGGGCAGCAATAGAGCTAAATGCCCTTTTAAGGGCCAGCTGTATAGTCACAGTCCGGCCCGACCGCGCTGTGACAGGAGCGAGCTGCACTTAGTGCTATGGCGTTGTCGGGCCGGGCTGTGACTATACAGCTGGCCCGATGCGCTGACTAAAAATAACAGACCCGCTCAGCAGAGAGCAGAGAGCGGGTCTGTAAAAGCGCCGTATTTTAGCAAATTAAACTGTAAAAAATGCTTTTATGGCTATAGCACCTAAATAATGTTATATAATTCTGCACTATGTGCAGAATTATATAACATTATTTTTTAAGGTTTACTGTCCCTTTAACCTACATGCTTAGCATTGTTGGTAACAAATTATCATTGTCAATATTCTGGCCTTGTCGATAGCACCGGATAGTGTAACCTCTTAAACAGTGATTTCATCCTCTAGATCTGCTGTTTTGATCTGTACATCAATCATCAGAGGAACCTGCTTAACCCCTTCCCGCCTAGACTTATTTATCTACATCAGAACAAAGTTGAGATGTAAACAAATAAATAAAAATTGAAATCACAGGATTTTTCATGCAATCACGTGATTTCAATAATGGGATCGGGTCAGGGGGGGAGTGTCTATGATGCTAGGCACTCCCTCCAGCCGTGATCCCATTTAGGAAGATGCAAAGGCTTCAGGATAGCCAAACGATTAGGACATTCCATGCCGTCCTAAGGGCGCTAAAGCAAAGCACAATAAGGACGGCATGGGATGTCCTAATGGTGGGAAGGGGTTAAATATCAAAAGAACTACATAACTCTCTGTAATAACTCTTTTGAGGAAAATATCTAAATATTTACGTGTGATTTTCTAGTGTTTAGATAGTTAGATAAATAGATAGATAGATAGATAGATAGATAGAGATAGTTATAGTAGAGTTATCAAAAAATAACAATTAACATATAATGATAATAAATAACAATACGTTGTATTTCAGTGAAGCTGCATCACCGACACTTACAGCCCTACCATCGGAACTTTTACTTGACAGACTACACCCTAATCCCATGTACCAGCGTATGCCGCTCCTTCTTAATCATAAACTTATCAGCCTGGAGTACCCAAGAAATAACATTGAATATGTCAGAGATATTGGTGAAGGAGCTTTTGGAAGGGTTTTTCAAGCCAGGTAATACATTTTTCTTTTCTTATTTCAAATGATCACTGGTGTATTCTTTTGTATTGTTATGTAAGTAAAATACCATAGCTATTGGCAAAATTACTTCAGCTCACAACTTATTATTTTCTGCAGGAAATGATGCGAATATTATGCATTTGAGGCATAAAGATGAACTTCTCAGTTCCTCTAAAAATATGTATATAAGCTTATGCCAAACACAGGGCCAACACTAAAATAGTAATCTACTTATTTCCTCTTGGTCAGTGGTCATTGTTTCTGTTCCCTATAAATTATTATGTGTAGCATCAGTTATGTAACAGCTACATTTATTTCTTAGATTTCACACTCACTATATTTTTGTATAAGACTAGTTTGTCCTAGAAGTTATCAAACTTTTTTATATTTTTAGTAGTGTAGTGTTTTCTGATATTAAATTAGACTCCTAACAAATATTACCATGCATGTTCACATTGTTGAACTTGATCAATATGAGGTTTATTAATAGCATGAGGGTAAGTTATGAGTTCCTCACCGAATTAAAGGTGATTCCAGGATCACACATTACTGTGCAAGAATGCCAGGTAGACTCCATAGAGTCTCACTTCTGATTGGTGTGCATGTTAGATGCGAGAAAAATGTGGTGATTTTCCTCAGTAATGACCACAACACCAAGGAGCTCAAATGTATGAATATATTATTTGTTAATGCATAAAATGTCAGTGAAGCCCAATCTTGATGCTTGTTAGAAAACTTTAGCAAAAAAACAAACTGCATTTGTATTGCCCATACTTTTTTAGGGTTAAAACAATACTAGGTGATTCCTTAGACCAGAGCTTTCCAAACTTTTCATGTTGGTGACACACTTTGTAGACCTACATCATTTTGCGACACAGTAATTCAGTTGTACTAGCAAACAGGAGGTTAAACTAACTTGTTTTAAAAGATATGGACACATACATAAATTATATAATAACAAAATGCATTTACAAGTAACAGTATGTATGTGCAAGAATTAAAACAAGTTTAATAACAACGATAGCTACTTACTATTTTAATGGGATGTATGAGGTTGATGGGATGAACACAGTTTCAGAATATTTGGTGTAATATTAGATAAAGACACTCACATTTCATCATCAAGCATTTTTAAGCTTCCACTTCCTATCCATATATCAAGAGCAGGAGCAGCAATTCACTACTGGGAGCTAGTTGCAAAAAAATCCCACTGACTTCAGCTCAGCGTTTAAGCTGCCACCCTCAGAGCTCTGTGAGTCCGACTGACTACTGCCCATGCTGCAAACACACTGCTGTCCCACTCACTGGCTACACTTGCAGTCACGAGCCAATTAAGGAGACTACACGTGCAGTTAGGAGCCAATGTGCCGGCAAATCCACCAATGGTAATAGTTTCAGTTCCCACTGAGCTGTGCCAATTGGTTAAGATGATTTGTGACCCACTAGGTATCAATCACGTGTCAACCATGTGATATGGTAGCAGGCAGGTGGAAAGTCAGAAACCAAAAAACAATTTAAAAAAAAATAAAAAATTTAAAAACATTTGTGCTTAAGCAGGGACACACCTACACACTGCTGCCGACACACTAGTGTGTCCCGACACACAGTTTGGAAAGCACTGCCTTAGACAATTAAACGGTTTTCCTTCAAAATGGAGAACAGTGAATTCACCAAGATGAAACAGCAAATGTGCGGTAATTCTTTGTTTGAAGGGATGACACATTTCACTGCTTATCCCTGTCCTGAATTAATAAAAAAAATCATTAATTTCTTCAAATTACAATCCAGCTCCGTATTCTAAAATGGGGAAAATATTCAATATGAAATGTTAGGATTTAATTCCCATGCTTTTCAATAATCATGACCAATTGAAAATTAGAAGGTAAAATTGATTTTTGCCCCTGCACCATCTTACAATTTAGCGCTAGATTACAAGTGCTGCACTATTCAGCGCTCCCACTTGAGCATTTTGTGCCCTTGTTAGCACACTTATTACAAGTTGAAAGCAAATTTTTTATGCCCAAGAAAAAACCTGAAGATTGCTAAACTAAGGACTTTGGATATCAAAACAGTGCTAACTTACGGCTAGATTTAGAGTTTTGTCGGTAACGACCCGCGTAGCTAACGCTGGCTTTTTTCTGGCCGCACCTTTAAAATAACTCTGGTATTGAGAGTCCACAGAATGGCTGCGTTAGGCTCCAAAAAAGGAGCGTAGAGCATATTTAACGCAACTTCAACTCTCGATACCAGAGTTGCTTACGGACGCGGCCAGCCTCAAAAACGTGCTCGTGCACGATTCCCTCATAGGAAACAATGGGGCTGTTTGAGCTGAAAAAAAACACCTGCAAAAAAGCCGCGTTCAGCTCCTAACGCAGCCCCATTGTTTGCTATGGGGAAACACTTCCTATGTCTGCACCTAACACTCTAACATGTACCCCGAGTCTAAACACCCCTAACCTTACACTTATTAAACAGTTTTAAATCTAATTTTTTAAATAAAATTCCTTTTATGATACCCCCGCTCTTATTGTCTACTATCAATCTGATCCTATGTGTGGAGCGGTATCTTGCCACTTACACCAAGGACTCTGAGCCATTAATCCTCCCACAGACGCTGTGGGCCTCTGACGTCTGTGTTTCTCCGCCGTAGCGGATTGGACCATTGGAGCGTTAGAGCCTTCTTCCTATTGGACCGTCTGGCGGGCGACTAAGGTTCCGTCCTGTCTAGTTTGGCATACGTTTATGCCATCTCACTTGTGAGTATCTTGCCATTTGTGTGTGCTGTTCGCTCTAACCTGCATTATAGCGACACCACGATACTGTCCCATAAGGCGCCTCTTTCTGTTTTCTGCTCCTACAGATATCTGCCATCATCCTATCTTCGGGAGTGCTGCCGTCAGATCGGGTGGCCTGTGGTGGGGTTCTACCTTGCCTCCCCCGAGACTGGTTCTGTTTTTTGTGCTCTGCTCCTCATATGTGCGCACCTCCACAAGGACTCAATCCTCATTTTATCTGACTTATTAACCCCTAATCTGCCGCCCCCGCTATCGCTGACCCCTGCATATTATTATTAACCCCTAATCTGCTGCTCAGTAAACCGCCGCTACTTACATTATCGATATGTACCCCTAATCTGCTGTCCCTAACACCGCCGACCCCTATATTATATTTATTAACCCCTAATCTGCCCCCCACAACGTCGCCTCCACCTGCCTACACTTATTAACCCCTAATCTGCCGAGCAAACCGCACCGCTATTATAATAAAGTTATTAACCCCTAATCCGCCTCACTAACCCTATAATAAATAGTATTAACCCCTAATCTGCCCTCCCTAACATCGCCGACACCTAACTTCAAACATTAACCCCTAATCTGCCGACTGGAGCTCACCGCTATTCTAATAAATGTATTAACCCCTAAAGCTAAGTCTAACCCTAACACTAACACCCCCCTAAGTTAAATATAATTTAAATCTAACGAAATTAATTAACTCTTATTAAATAAATTATTCCTATTTAAAGCTAAATACTTACCTGTAAAATAAATCCTAACATAGCTACAATATAAATTATAATTATATTATAGCTATTTTAGGATTTATATTTATTTTACAGGTAACTTTGTATTTATTTTAACCAGGTACAATAGCTAAAATAGTTAAAATAATTACAAAGTTACCTGTAAAATAAATCCTAACCTAAGTTACAATTAAACCTAACACTACACTATCAATAAATTAATTAAATAAAATACCTACAATTACCTACAATTAAACCTAACACTACACTATCAATACATTAATTAAATACAATATCTACAAATAAATACAATGAAATAAACTAACTAAAGTACAAAAAATAAAAAAGAACTAAGTTACAAAAAATAAAAAAATATTTACAAACATCAGAAAAATATTACAACAATTTTAAACTAATTACACCTACTCTAAGCCCCCTAATAAAATAACAAAGACCCCCAAAATAATAAAATGCCCTACCCTATTCTAAATTACTAAAGTTCAAAGCTCTTTTACCTTACCAGCCCTGAACAGGGCCCTTTGCGGGGCATGCCCCAAAGAATTCAGCTCTTTTGCCTGTAAAAAAAACACATACAATACCCCCCCCCCAACATTACAACCCACCACTCACATACCCCTAATCTAACCTAAACCCCCCTTAAATAAACCTAACACTAAGCCCCTGAAGATCTTCCTACCTTATCTTCACCATACCAGGTTCACCAATCGATCCAGAAGAGCTCCTCCGATGTCCTGATCCAAGCCCAAGCAGGGGGCTGAAGATGTCCATGATCCGGCTGAAGTCTTCATCCAAGCGGGAGCTGAAGAGGTCCATGATCCGGCTGAAGTCTTCTATCAACGGCATCTTCAATCTTCTTTCTTCCGGATCCATCTTGTAGACCTCCGACGTGGAACATCCTGCTAGCCCGACGGACTACCGACGAATGAAGGCTCCTTTAAGGGACGTCATCCAAGATGGCGTCCCTCGAATTCCGATTGGCTGATAGGATTCTATCAGCCAATCGGAATTAAGGTAGGAAAATTCTGATTGGCTGATGGAATCAGCCAATCAGAATCAAGTTCAATCCGATTGGCTGATCCGATCAGCCAATCAGATTGAGCTCGCATTCTATTGGCTGTTCCGATTTTCCTACCTTATCAGCCAATCGGAATTCGAGGGACGCCATCTTGGATGATGTCCCTTAAAGGAGCCTTCATTCGTCGGTAGTCCGTCGGGCCAGCAGGATGTTCCGCGTCGGAGGTCTACAAGATGGATCCGGAAGAAAGAAGATTGAAGATGCCGTTGATAGAAGACTTCAGCCGGATCATGGACCTCTTCAGCTCCCGCTTGGATGATGACTTCAGCCGGATCATGGACCTCTTCAGCTCCCGCTTGGATGAAGACTTCAGCCGGATCATGGACATCTTCAGCCCCCTGCTTGGGCTTGGATCAGGACATCGGAGGAGCTCTTCTGGATCGATCGGTGAACCTGGTATGGTGAAGATAAGGTAGGAAGATCTTCAGGGGCTTAGTGTTAGGTTTATTTAAGGGGGGTTTGGGTTAGATTAGGGGTATGTAGGTGGTGGGTTGTAATGTTGGGGGGGGTATTGTATGTTTTTTTTTTACAGGCAAAAGAGCTGAATTCTTTGGGGCATGCCCCGCAAAGGGCCCTGTTCAGGGCTGGTAAGGTAAAAGAGCTTTGAACTTTAGTAATTTAGAATAGGGTAGGGCATTTTTTTATTTTGGGGGTCTTTGTTATTTTATTAGGGGGCTTAGAGTAGGTTTAATTAGTTTAAAATTGTTGTAATATTTTCTGATGTTTGTAAATATTTTTTTATATTTTGTAACTTAGTTCTTTTTTATTTTTTGTACTTTAGTTAGTTTATTTCATTGTATTTATTTGTAGATATTGTATTTAATTAATGTATTGATAGTGTAGTGTTAGGTTTAATTGTAGGTAATTGTAGGTATTTTATTTAATTAATTTATTGATAGTGTAGTGTTAGGTTTAATTGTAACTTAGGTTAGGATTTATTTTACAGGTAATTTTGTAATTATTTTAACTATTTTAGCTATTGTACCTGGTTAAAATAAATACAAAGTTACCTGTAAAATAAATATAAATCCTAAAATAGCTATAATATAATTATAATTTATATTGTAGCTATATTAGGATTTATTTTACAGGTAAGTATTTAGCTTTAAATAGGAATAATTTATTTAATAAGAGTTAATTAATTTCGTTAGATTTAAATTATATTTAACTTAGGGGGGTGTTAGTGTTAGGGTTAGACTTAGCTTTAGGGGTTAATAAATTTATTAGAATAGCGGTGAGCTCCGGTCAACAGATTAGGGGTTAATGTTTGAAGTTAGGTGTCGGCGATGTTAGGGAGGGCAAATTAGGGGTTAATACTATTTATTATAGGGTTAGTGAGGCAGATTAGGGGTTAATAACTTTATTATAATAGCGGTGCGGTCTGCTCGGCAGATTAGGGGTTAATAAGTGTAGGCAGGTGGAGGCGACATTGTGGGGGGCAGATTAGTGGTTAATAAATATAATATAGGGGTCGGCGGTGTTAGGGGCAGCAGATTAGGGGTACATAAGTATTACGTAGGTGGCGGTCGGCAGATTAGGGGTTAATTATTGTAGGTAGCTGGCGGCAATGTTGTGGGGGGCAGGTTAGGGGTTAATAAATATAATATAGGGGTCGGCGGTGTTAGGGGCAGCAGATTAGGGGTACATAAGGATAACGTAGGTGGCGGTCGGCAGATTAGGGGTTAAAAAAATTTAATCGAGTGTCGGCGATGTGGGGGGGCCTCGGTTTAGGGGTACATAGGTAGTTTATGGGTGTTAGTGTACTTTAGGGTACAGTAGTTAAGAGCTTCATGAACCGGCGTTAGCCCAGAAAGCTCTTAACTACTGACTTTTTTCTGCGGCTGGAGTTTTGTCGTTAGAATTCTAACGCTCACTTCAGCCACGACTCTAAATACCGGAGTTAGAAAGATCCCATTGAAAAGATAGGATACGCAATTGACGTAAGGGGATCTGCGGTATGGAAAAGTTGCGGCTGAAAAGTGAGCGTTAGACCCTTTTTTGACTGACTCCAAATACCAGCGGTAGCCTAAAACCAGCATTAGGAGCCTCTAACGCTGGTTTTCACGGCTACCGCCAAACTCCAAATCTAGGCCTTATTCTCCACATAGACTTCGATGGAAACCATGGAAGAAAAAACTATTATAACTTGTGCACTAACCTGAGAGGAGTTAATAATATGTCACATTCCAATATTCTTCACATAAAGGATAATGTAATTTTTATTGTAAATACATTTATATATACTGTGTATATATATATACAGTATATATATATATATATATATATATATATATATATATATATATTAACTATATATATATATATATGTAGGTATAGATATATATTTTACATTAACATTATGACATATATACACTCACCGGCCACTTTATTAGGTACACCTGTTCAATTGGTTGGTAACACAAATTGCTAATCAGCCAATCACATGGTAGCAACTCAATGCATTTAGGTATCTAGGCGTGGTATGGTTGTTGGTGCCAGACAGGCTGGTCTGAGTATTTAAAAAACTGCTGATCTACTAGGATTTTCATGCACAACCATCTCTAGGGTTTACAGAGAATGTTCCGAAAAAGATAAAATATCCAGTGAGTGGCAGTTGTGTGGGGACGAAAATGCCTTGTTGACATCAGAGGAGAATGGACAGACTGGTTTGAGATGATAGAAAGGCAACAGTAACTCAAATATCCACTTGTTACAACCAAGGTGTGCAGAATAACATCTCTGAATGCACAACATGTCGAACCTTGAAGCAGCTGGGCTACAGCAACAGAAGACCACACCGGGTGTCGCTCCTGTCAGCTAAGAACAGGAACCTGAGGCTACAATTATCACAGGCTCACCAAAATTAGACAATAGAAGAATGGAAAAACATTGCCTGGTCTGATGAGTCTCAATTTCAGCTGCGACATTTAGATGGTAGGGTCAGAATTTAGCGTAAACAACATGAAAGGATGGATCCATCTTGCCTTGTATCAACGGTTCAGGCTGGTGGTGGTGGTTTTTTGGTGTGGGGATATTTTCTTGGCACACTTTGGGCCCCTTAGTACCAATTGAGCATTGTTTAAATGCCACATTGCTTACCATGTCCATCCCTTTATGACTACAGTGTACTCATTTATGACTACAGTGTACCCATCTTCTGATGGCTACTTTCAGCAGGATAATGCACCATTTCATAAAGCTCAAATCATCTCAAACTGGTTTCTTCAACATGACAATGATTTCACTCTACTCCAATGGCCTCCACAGTCACCAGATCTCAATTCAATAGAGCACCTTTGGGATGTTGTGGAACGGTAGATTCATATCATGTATGTGCAGTCAACAAATCTTCATGCAACTGTGTGATGCTACCATTTCAATATGGACCAAAATATCTGAGGAATGTTTCCAACACCTTGTTAAATCTATGCCATGAAAAATTAAGGCAGTTCTGAAGGCAAAAGGGGGTCCAACCCGGTACTAGCAAGGTGTACCTAATAAACTGGCCTATGAGTGTATGTATGTATATATATATATATATATATATATATATATATATAAACTAAAATAAATTCAATTTAAAGGTTTCAAGCTTTAGGTCGAAATTTGGTGTCAGATTAATGTACATGAAGTCTTAGTTATCCCTCCCAAACAGCTCTCTAACCCTCCTCCCTCCCAATGATCTCTGTCATCTTAGGTACTGGCAGCTGTCTGTGTAGGGGTCCCCCCGCCTACCTGCAATCATTAAATTACACTCACCATCATCTAATAAATTTAACTTTTCCGTAGTATAGCATCTGCTCTTTCTCCATTCAAATGTTTTTTTTTTCTGCAGTGTAGGACCCATTTTATAGCTCACTAAAAAATGGGCCAGATTACAACTGTCACATTTAAAATGTTTTTGCTTGCATGGTTACTGCGCTCAAAGTAAAAATGTATTGTTGCTGGGTTAGTGTTGCAAAGTAACAAATTAGTGCAAGAGTGAAAGACCAATGCATGTTAACTTCAGAACTTCAGATACTGACCGTGCCAACTTCTTTTCCCCATAGACTTTTACTAGACACGCTGTAAAAAATAAAATAACATTTATTACTTGCATGCTAACATGACATGGCATTAGACCAAATGCACTAAACCCGAAGTGAGTTAGGAATACTTTAAATTCCTATGTTCTTTAAATAGACATTCTTTTTATTTTTAAATAGATATGGGCTGAGGCCATTTGTGGGCTGGGCCTGGTTGCCTTAGCCCCACTCAGTCACCAGCATTATTATTTGTGCATGATGCAGGACCAACCCTGCCCTGCCTCTCACTGTCTTGCTGTGTCTGTGAGCTAGTCACAGAGAAGCAACTCCTTTTGATGATGCCTTTTGCTGCCTGTTTTGTGTTATTGTGGATGTCTAGAGTGCTTTGTCTGTGCATGTGGGTGCCGACTACCTGTCAATGTCTTTGTGTGTTTTTTTCTCTCTGATAGTGCAGCTTATTTGTGATGACAAGTGCTTAGGTGGCTGCTATTTTGAGTAATTGTGACTACACAGGCTAATGAGCAATAAGCGCTTATTCTTTAAATGTGAACTTTTTTTATTACATTTCACTTTTTTACTATTTAATAACAACCAATTTAAAAAATACAGTGACAGAAGGGTGTTACAAACTTTTAATACTTTTGTAAATCAAACTAATACTTTATACTTGTCAGTTTTGAGCAATGGTTAAATAACAAAAAGGGGAGGGGAGTAGGTTGCTCTGCCTTAAAATGCATGGGACGGTTTTTGGTCACAGTCCGTCCCTGGACAGAAACTCTAATTAATCTTAATCCAATACATCCCTGATGTCTTGTTGGAGTAGGTAAATAATGTGAACACCTGCAAATAAGATGGGAGTTTGACCACCTTATTACAATGAGGAAAATATCCTATTTTAAGTTTGGGGTCTAAATCCTCTCTTCTTCAGTTAAAAGGAGTTATAGGGGCTCTACAATAGCACATCCCCTCCATTAAAATATCCCCTTTGTATTCAATGAGGCAATTGATCATATATCATGGTAAAATTAATTGTCCTTTTATTTTGGCTACTGCAGCAGTTAATAGTCATTTTATGCAGATTACCTGCATGTTAGGGAAACGTGCGTTGCTTTAAGTAGAATGTGGTCCAATATATAGGTTATATAAGAGCCTCAACTGCACACTACAAGAAATTAGGAAGTGCTAGTACTTTAGGAACTACTAATTTGCTTTTGTACTCAATGACATGTCATACAATCTCTATTGTTTGGCTTCAGCAGACAAGATAAAATAGCAAACTGTAGATTAGGGAGAAATATGTGGCACATGTATGCTTGTGAAGCTTGCTATGTGCATTTTCAGTTTTAAGTAATGGAAAATCCTCAATTTTCTAACTTAAATTGCAGGAAAAGGAAAATTAAGCATAATTAAGATACATTTTAAGCATAGTACAGGTAAAAGGGTACACATGCACAGGTTTTCCAATCCAAAGGTAAACACAATTATAATTTAACATATTATTATCTAATCTGACCTTTTTACACAGTTCATGAAAACTAGCCTATCACTAACCACCAGCAGCTCAATAAACCTATAGCTAATGTAACTAAGCCCCTCAAATGTGTCCCTTATTCTGCTCTTCCCCTAAAATAAAGGAAAACAAGTATTGTGGGCTGTAATCAGTACTTCACAAACCAGTGACAGTATACACAAGTATATTTCAAAGTAAAAACATTTATGAGCACAAACACATAAAATGTTCCTTTAGTTATAAACATACGTGCACCACTAGTTCCATTTTTGTTTATTTCCAAATACCTTTAGGGCTAGTAACAGCAAGTAGTTTCTTATCAGCACAAAAATACAAAATCATCTTTCCAGGACCATGCCCACACATCAATGTACATCAATCTTTTCTTGTTTGAAAACCAGCAAATTCTTCACATTCTACAACGCTTCCTTCCAATAACAACAAATCATCCAAACGAATCTGGCTTTTTTTGTTAAATCTGCTCATACACAGTCTATAAATAATATCAAATGTAAATAAATTATCTATATATCTTATCATCTATATACTATTCTTCCCTTGTATATTTATAGTTCTCGAACACAGCCATGCTTATGGTATTTATTAGACAAGTACCTCCCATTGTCACACATTGATTCACATGTAGCCAAGTGACATCCTACATCCTTGTGTGTGTTAAATAAATATTCATCTTTCATATTATTATTTGTCTCCTCACATTCTGTCTATCAGCACTCTCATTTGTTCTACTTTTTCTTTACCATTCATGATTTTAACAACATTCATTCTTTCACAGCAAAAATAGTTACATTCTTTAACTCATATGTCATAATCAACTTCCTAATTTACATGTAAAGCCTAGGAAAAGTAAAACATATATACTTTCTTCTATCATGTTCATAAAAAAAACCAATATTGCTTAAAACTACCCCAAAGAGGGAAAACATGCATTTTACAGTCTTTCTAAATGCTGATAGGTGGAAAAGCAACAGATATTGCTTCATATTTACTACATAATTTTATTAGCTTAGCATTTAAAATGTAACTCTCAAAAAGTAAATTACTTAAAGGGACAGTACGCTGTAAAATTGTTTTTCCATTAATGTATTTTAAATGACTTGTTATACCAACTGCAGAGTATACAATTGCATTTTCATTCTTATTTGTGTATAAGAAGTTGCTGATTTTGTGCTTTGAAACCGCAGCCTATTACAATGGGTTGAACTTAAAGGTAATATCATATCTCATTATGTTATAACTTTGTGTACACAGACTTGCTTCCTTATCTTTTATTTGTCTGGAATACCAAAGCTCAATACATAGAGAGAACAATGGACAATTATCATTTTATTACTTAACTATCCTGCATCCCACTGAGAGTGTAATTTATTCTGCTGGCTGTGTTTACTTAGGCTTATAAATAGCCTATACTCCAGTATCAAAACTTTCAGTATAGGGGGCTATACCACAGGCTAAATCAGCTATTTCAAATGCTGAAAAAGGAGTAAAGGAGCTAATTTAAAGGGAAGACATTTTTTGGGTGAACTGTCCCTTTAAAGACCATCACCTAGATTACAAGTTTTGCTTTAGAAGCTGTGCAGTGCTAACGAGCAGTTTAACCTCACCGCTCACTTGCAGACAGCGCTGGTATTACGGTTTTTACAAACCCGGCGTTAGCCGCAAAAAAGTGAGCGAAGAGCAAAATTTAGCTCCACAAATTAGGGGTGTTTAGACTCGGGGTACATGTTAGGGTGTTAAGTGTAGACGTTCCCATAGCAATCAATGGGATATCGGACAGCAGCGAACATGAACTTTCGCTGCTGTCAGACTCCCATTGATTCCTATGGCATCCGACGCCTCCAGGGCGGCGGTTTAAAAACCAGGTACGCTGGGCCTGAATAGTGGCAAGGGTACCTGCTAGTTTTTTGATAACTAGCAAAAGTAGTCAGATTGTGCCAAACTTGCATTCAGAACATCTGTAGTGACGTAAGCATCGATCTGTGTTGGACTGAGTCTGGTGGATTGTATGTTATGTCACTATATTCTACTTTTGATGGTCTGTAAGGTTTGATAACTACAGCGAATCAGGCTCGCCACAAATACGCTGTGGAATTCCAGTGTATTTGCGGTTGACAGCTTGATAAATAGAGGCCTTGATCTTTAACCTTCTATTTACAAAATCATTGCCAACATTATATTAATATTTTACATGAAAAATTAAGTCTTTCTAAAACACCAAACATAAAATCATGTACTGCCCTGTCAGAAGCTAATACAGGATGCCACACCAACAAACTGTGTTTTCTCTCTACAATACCAAATCATGTCTCCTAAACAAAACATTTTTGCAGTTTGTCTTTCTTGTACATCACATATAGGGCCTGATACTCAAAACCTCACTGCTACGGTGATATGATCTAAGGAATCTCGTCAGTATGGCGAGGCCCTTAAAAAAATAGAACTCAAATGTTATCTTGGGAAATTTTTATGTTGCTTTGTAGTGTTCTTTATGTGAAACAGACACTCCTACATCATAATACAAATTCTAACAATAAAATCGCAAATATTTTGTGTGATTTCTCTCCATGCTGGTAAGGTTTTGAATTACAGACCCATATGGTCTATATTCCAATAGCCTATAATTATTAGTGTCTTGCACATCATTTGTTCGAGGAAGGTTCTTTTAAAACTTGTAAATTTGCAAGGTCAAAAATAAGTTTCTGTTTATTATAAAAGTATTTAAATATAGATTACAAACACTTGAGATTGTTCTTATGTATGTTGTGTCATACACAATGTTCTTCTGAACACTTGGGAATGTTCCAAGTTTGACTTGAAAACTCCAGTTTCTGGGTCTAAAGATAATTAGCGAAAAGGGGTTCATTGCGTGTGTTTGCGTGCATCAAGTTTACAAGTTTAAAGTATTATAAGTTGAAAGTAAACATGATCGCTTAAGTGCAATTTAAGTTAGTGTGTCATGTTAGGGTGACCTCAGAGCTCTGGTTAACTGTTTCGCAAAACAAAAAAGTGTCACAAAACACATCAAAAATACATTTAAAAGTACAGTTACACTCATAATAACACTATATAATAAAAATTATTTTAAAAAAATATTGCAAAACAAGTTATAAGGCTCAAAGATATTAGGGACTCCATTTATTAAGCAGCGGATGCTGTTTCGGAGCCTCATCATTTCAGACTCGCCTGAAACGGAACTTAAGAAGCATCAGTCAAATCATCCTGATATGATACGATATAGATGATTGACATCCCCTACTAGCGGCTGATCCGAATCACGTCCGCTCGACTTTTAATAAATCTACCCTTAGGTCTCAGGTGTTAGAGAAAAAAAAAAGCAAAGGGCTTTAACATTGAGATACATACATATACATGTCTAAAGCTGGATATGTATGAATAAATATATGTGTTTTCATATGTATTTATCTATTTATATGTGTATATATGTGCATTGGAGCCCTTTGCAGTTAAGTAGATGAAAACATGTAAAAACCTATTTATGCAATATTCATTTTTCATATAGTGTTATACTGTGTAGTTACTGTAAATATTTGACATTCCAATGTTCTGCACATAGCAGAATATGTTCTATGTATTTTTAAATATATATATTTATATATATATATATATATATATATATATATATATATATATATATATATATATACAGTATATATACACACACACAGTGGGTATTGAAAAGAATAACCCCCCTTGAAAATAATCACATTTTGTTGCTTTGCAGCCGTAAATAAAGACAGACACATTTATTTGTTTATCCGGTTGTACTTACTCAGTGCAACTTATAACATCCAAGTGAAAGATAGATATAACACCAACATGTCAGACAAAAATAAAGACAATTCAAAAACAGAATCACTGAGTTGGAAAAAGGATCACCTCCTCCTAAAATTACTTGTAATTTCAATCAGGTGTAGCTAATCACCTTCTCAATGGCACACACACAAAGCCATTTGACCTTCGCGTTCGCCGCGGCAGGCGAACATATGCGTCCGCCCCCTATTCGTCATCATTGAGTAAACTTTGACCCTGTACCTCACAGTTAGCAGGCACATTCCAGCCAATCAGCAGCAGACCCTCCTTCCCAGACCCTCCCACCTCCTGGACAGCATCAATTTTAGATTCATTCGGAAGCTGCATTCTTAGTGAGAGGAGGTACAGTGTAGCTGCTGCTGATTTAATAGGGAAATCGATAGCTAGGCTAGTGTATTCAGTGTCCACTACAGTCCTGAAGGACTCATCTGATCTCTGCTGTAAGGACAGCACCCCAAAAAGCCCTTTTTAGGGCTAGAACATCAGTCTGCTTTTTTTTTTCCTGTGTAATCTAATTGCAGTTGCCTGCCTGCCTGCCAGCCAGGGTGTGTGTCCGGCTCACAGCATATACTGTGCCCACTTGCCCAGTGCCACCACTCATATCTGGTGTAACAGTAGTGTACATTTAAAAAAAATGTAAAATTTAAAAACAACACTTTTTGACTGTGAAATAATAGCATTCAGTTTCCTTCAACTCATATATGATGTAACAGTAGTGTACATTAACCCCTTAATGACCACAGCACTTTTCCATTTTCTGTCCGTTTGGGACCAGGGCTATTTTTACATTTCTGCTGTGTTTGTGTTTAGCTGTAATTTTCCTCTTACTCGTTTACTGTACCCACACATATTATATACCATTTTTCTCGCCATTAAATGGACTTTCTAAAGATAGTATTATTTTCATCATATCCTATAATTTACTATAAATAAAATTATAAAATATGAGGAAAAAATGGAAAAAAACACACTTTTTCTAACTTTGACCCCCAAAATCTGTTACTCATCTACAACCACCAAAAAACACCCATGCTAAATAGTTTCTAAATTTTGTCCTGAGTTTAGAAATACCCAATGTTTACATGTTCTTTGCTTTTTTTGCAAGTTATAGGGCCATAAATACAAGTAGCACTTTGCTATTTCCAAACCATTTTTTTTTTTTTCAAAATTAGCGCTAGTTACATTGGAACACTGATATCTGTCAGGAATCCCTGAATATCCCTTGACATGTATATATTTTTTTTTAGAAGACATCCCAAAGTATTGATCTAGGCCCATTTTGGTATATTTCATGCCCCCATTTCACCACCAAATGCGATCAAATAAAAAAAATTATTCACTTTTTCACAAATTTTTTCACAAACTTTAGGTTTCTCACTGAAATTATTTACAAATAGCTTGTGCAATTATGGCATAAATGGTTGTACATTTTTCTCTGGGATCCCCTTTTTTCAGAAATAGCAGACATATATGGCTTTGACGTTGCTTTTTGATAATTAGAAGGCCGCTAAATGCCACTGCGCACCACACGTGTATTATGTCCAGCAGTGAAGGGGTTAATTAGGGAGCATGTAGGGAGCTTTTTGGGGTAATTTTAGCTTTAGTGTAGTGTAGTAGACAACCCAAAGTATTGATCTAGGCCCATCTTGGTATATTTCATGCCACCATTTCACCGTCAAATGCGATCAAATAAAAAAAAAGTTACATTTTTCCAAATTTTAGGTTTCTCAATGAAATCATTTACAAACATTTTGTGCAATTATGGCACAAATGGTTGTAAATGCTTCTCTGGGATCCCCTTTTTTCAGAAATAGCAGACATATATGGCTTTGGCATTGAATTGGGAATTAGAAGGCCACTAAATGCCGCTGCGCACCACACATGTATTATGCTCAGCAGTGCAGGGGTTAATTAGGGAGCTTGTAGGGAGCTTGTAGGGTTAATTTTAGCTTTAGTGTAGTGTAGTAGACAACCCCAAGTATTGATCTAGGCCCATTTTGGTATATTTCATGCCACCATTTCACCGCCAAATGCGATCAAATTAAAAAAAATAGTCAACTTTTCACAAACTCCGTTTCTCACTGAAATTATTTACAAACAGCTTGTGCAATTATGGCACAAATGGTTGTAAATGCTTCTCTGGGATCCCCTTTGTTCAGAAATAGCAGACATATATGGCTTTGGCATTGCTTTTTAGTAGTTAGAAGGCCACTAAATGCAACTGCGCACAACACATGAATTATGCCCAGCAGTGAAGGGGTTAATTAGGTAGCTTGTAGGGAGCTTGCAGGGTTCATTTTAGCTTTAGTGTAGAGATCAGCTTCCCACCTGACACATCAGACCCCCCCCTCCCAAAGAGCTCTCTTCCCTCCCCCACCCCACAATTGTCCCTGCCATCTTAAGTACTGGCAGAAAGTCTGCCTTTACTAAAATAAAAGGTATCTTTTTTATATATCTATATTTTTTAGCATATTTACATATGCTGTTGTGTAGGATCCCCCCCTTAGCACCCAACCTCCCTGATCCCCCCCCCCCCAAACAGCTTCCTAACCCTCCACCTCTGCCTTATTGGGGGCCATATTGGGTACTGGCAGCTGTCTGCCAGTACCCAGTTTGCAAATAAAATGTTTGTTTTTTTATTTTTACTGTTTGCGGTTGTTTGCGGTGTGTTAAACGGGGAGTTTGGTCTGTCACTGTGAAGCCGGCGTAACCCTTACACTACCTGATCGATACAACATCATACCTGATGTTTTAAAGCATGTTATTCCAAACAATTTAGGAATGTTAGGTGATTTATGCCCTTTAAGGATTAAAACCAGACTCTGCATCAACTATGTAATTTTCCATGGGAGTTTTGCCATGGATCCCCCTCCGGCATGCCACAGTCCAGGTGTTAGTCCCCTTGAAACAACTTTTCCATCACTATTGTGGCCAGAAAGAGTCCCTGTGTGTTTTAAAATTCGTCTGCCTATTGAAGTCTATGGCGGTTCACCCGGTTCGCCCGTTCGCAAACATTTGGTGAAGTTCGCATTCGCACCCAAATTTTATGTTCGCAACATCACTACCTTCAACTGTAATCAGCTGTGGGCATATTGATTAGCTCAGCATTAAAATAGCTTTCCTAGAGCATCTTAGTCCCTGGTAGTGCAACTGAAGCAAAAAATCAACTATGGGTGGCAAGGCAATGATGTGGACAGGCACAAGTCAGGAGATGGATACAAGAAAACATCAAAGTCATTATCAATGCCTAGAAGCACAGTGAAGTCTATTATTAAGAAGTGGAAGGTATTTGGTACAACACAGACCCTCTGGATCAGGACGTCGCTCCAAACTGGATAAAATAGCCAGGAGGAAACTGGTCAGAGAGGCTACCAAGAGACCCACATCAACTCTGAAGCAGTTGCAGGAATTTGTGATAAAGAGTGGTCATTGTGTGCAACAATATCACAAATTCTCCACAAATGTGGCTTGTATGGAAGAGTTTTAAGAAAAAAAGCCACTCCTCAAGAAAGGCCACATGCAGTCACGACTTAGTTTTGCCCTAAAACACCTAGAAGATTCTGAGGCCACATGGAAAAAGGTGTTATGGTCAGATGAGACTAAAATTTAATTATTTGGCCTCAACACCAAACAATATGTCTGGAGCAAATCCAATACAGCTCACCATCTAAATAACATCATACCTACAGTAAAGAATGGAGGTGGTAATATCCTGTTATGGGGGTGTTACTCTGTAGCAGGCACTGGAGCACTTGTAAGGATAGAAGGAATAATGGATGGGGCAAAATACCTTCAAATTCTTGAGGAAAATCTGCTGCCCTCTGCCAGGAAGTTGTCAATAGGAAGAAGGTTTACCTTTCACCATGAAAAGGACCCAAAGCACACAGCAAAAATGACCACACAGTGGTTGAAGGAGAAAAGGGTGAATGTCCTTGCATGGCCTAGTCAAAGCCCAGACTTAAATCCCATTGAATATCTGTGGCATGACTTGAAGACTGCAGTTTACAAACGGTCACCATCACATGTAACAGAACTGGAGCAGTACTGCAAAGAAGAGAGGGCAAATATTGCACAGTCTAGATGTGCAAAGTTAGTAGAGACATATCCCAACAGACTAAAGGCTGTAATTAAAGCAAGAGGTGGTTTAACAAAATACTGACACAAGGGGGAGATCCTTTTTCCAACTCAGTGATTCTGCTTTTGAATTTTCTTTATTTTTGCCTGTTGTTGCCTGTTGTTGTTATATCTTTCACTTGGATGTTATAAGATGCACTCACTAATTACAACAACTGGATAAACAAAAAATGTGTCTGTCTTTATTTCAGGCTGCAAAGTAACAAAATGTGATTATTTTCAAGGGGGGTGATTCTTTTCAATACCCACTGTATGTATATATATATATATATATATAAAATCATATAGATTATAGGTATAGATATATATATGTACAAAAAGAACCCAGCAGATATAAATAGAAATATGTATTTATGAATAAATAGAACATATTTTTCTATGTGAATAACATTGTAATGGGAAATACTCATGCTTCTATGGCCTCGCTTCCATTGAGTCGTTAAAAATGGAGCCGTAAGCTACCGAAGCGGCCGACAGCTAAAAGTAATTTACGGCTCCATTTTAGTACCAGGTTTCCATTGAAATATTTTGCGGATAGCGTGCAGTCGCTCTTTTTAACTGTACGTTAACGTTGTGTTATTGCTTCCATCTGACGTCGGATTTCTTGAAAATCAATTAGTTGCTAAGGTAACCCGACCTTACGCTATAGAATTTACGTTTAACGTCTGTGCTCCTTACCTGTGATCACCTCTCAAGAAAAATAAAGATACACTTATCCATATTTTTAATAATCAAATACTATTTTTTAATATAATTATATTTACCACTTCATAAATATAAGTAATATGTATTGCTGCCCTAGGCATAGGTCTAGTTTGCATTCTGTAGATATGTTCTTGCATATATTATTATATTTAAATATATACTGATATTTCTATTAGAATATAAGTTCAACTATTCCTATACATGAAACAACAATAAATATCACTTATAACAATTTATTTCTACATTAAAACACTTGCATTATTTGCAAGTTTTGTAATTTCATTAGAAAATAGGTCTCAAAAAGCACAATTTTCCTCTTTTACACCTAGTTGACCTTGGTGTAATATGTCTCAATGTATCGACAGCCTCCGACAGTATATTAACGGTTGGCGCTTTCATTGGAAACCTGGTATAATTTATCAATTTACGGCTTCTATTACTTTCTATGGGACGCAAAGATTTTTTCGGCAGCCGAAGTCCAGCTGCCGATATTGAGGTATAACCCGCCATTGGAAACAGTCGATAAATGATATTGCTTTCGACAGCATATTTAACGGTTTGCGAGTGCACGCAAACTGAATTACGACTCAATGGAAGCGAGGCCTTAGTTAGGTTAGTGCACTTGAGAGTATGCAATCTGGTTTGCATGCGAGTAGGATGTTTTTTTTTACTTCTTTTGCTCCTTTGACTTCTATGGGGGAATATGTTATCGCATGTGCAATATTATAAGTTTGTCTTTTTTTATGCTCGTCTGGTTAGAGCACGAGCAAAAACAGTTTACTTTTAACTTGGAGTTCAAGCGCTACCCAACATTACTTCCAGTGGAGTTAACACTTGAGTGGGAGCATTAAATACCGCTCCACTTGTAATCTGGCCCTTTATTGTCACCAGGTGCAGCGATTGAGAGACAGCGCAACCCATGTACAGTAGAAATGAATCCCACAGAGAGCAGCCAGAACAGAAGGGGTATGATGTGGACACATGGTTGATAGAGTAGTAGCAAAGTAACTGGAAGATGGGCTGCGGTGTCAGGAATTGATCTGACGCGATTCGTGGCTTACAAGTGGACTGCAGCTCCAGATGAAGTGCACATGAAACAGGCTATTGAGCCAGGGATTTTGTCTTAGGTCAGATCTGGCCAAATGACTGTAAGAAGCTGCTTGGCCAAGGTTCTGATCTGAGATGTGAGGTGATCATGTGACTAAGAAGGTCTATTGTTTTATTCTTTAAAGGGACAGTAAACTCCAGAATTGTTGTTGTTTAAAAAGGTAGATAATCCCTTTATTACCCATTCCCCAATTTTGCATAACCAACACAGTTACAATAATATACTTTTTACCTCTGTGATTACCCTGTATCTATGGCTCTGCAAACTGCCCCCTTATTTCAGTTCTTTTGAAAGACTTGCATTTTTAGCCAATCAGTGTTTGCTCTTAAGAGCACCTGAGCTCAATGTTATCTATATGAAACACATGAACTAACGCCCTCTAGTGGGGAAAAACTGTCAAAATGCTTTCAGATTAGAGGTGGCCTTCAAGGTCTAAGAAATTAGCATATATACCTCCTAGATTTAGCTTTCAACTAAGAATACCAAGAGAACAAAGCACAATTGGTAATAAAAGTAAATTGGAAAATTGTTTAAAATTACATGCCCTATTTAAATCATGAACGTTTTTTTTTTTTACTTGACTGTCCCTTTAAGCCTTTATAGGTTGCTGTTTAGCATCAATATAATTCCTGAAGGTAGCTGGCAAGAAGTGTTATACTGTATATGTAAGATTACGAAAATCCAGTGTTTAATCTATTTGCTGCAAGTTTCATTCAAGAGAGGGAAGGCATGTTACAACATGTACAGATACATATATATATACACACACACACACACCAAACCAATATATCAGTATTGTTTAGTTTGTATATTTTGGTGTCTAATATTGAATAAAAACACATTGGACTTTATGATAAGAAAGGGGAAAGGGCATGTGGGACCCATCATTTTTAATACTCTAGTAGCAAATTAGGGCTGCTAATATGATACCTGAGCTGACACAAATTGTATTCTCAGATTTATTAGGTTACTCATGTGGGGTTTGACTCCGTAATAGCAAGCATTGACCGGAGGTCTTGTATGCTCTGGCTAAAATACAGGTATCTCATTACAAAGGTGCAATCCTTGATCGGATACGATTTTTATACTTACTAAATTCATGCGCAATACAACTTATATCTAGTTATGAATAAGTGCTGCATGTTTTTAAGCATTCACAAGAGAACTAGGAGGCTGCACATTTAATGTAGTGAGACTTATAACAAGTACAATTATTGGGGAACTTATAATATATAGACATCTATACAACGTGTCTAGGACACAAAGTACACATCTGTGGCAGATTATTTTCTTTACAGCCATACACTACGATGACTATTTAGAAATATAAGCAATACTTTGAGAAAAACTTATCTCTCAGTCACTTAGTTAACAGTTTCAAGTGGAAACATCAGTAACGAATTACCGTATTGCCTAATACACAGCGTCGTTGTCTTAAAGCAACAATATTTCAACGTACTTGACACTTTTAATATAAGTAGAAACAATATAACAGGTAACATTAGTGGCGTTGGTATATCAAAACTGCTCTGAGAAATGTATAGCAGTTACATTTATATTTAGAACAGCAGCTGGGGAGCCTATATGTAATTATATTATTATATTATAAAGTGAACTACTGAGGCAGAGTAGACTCTCTGCAAGTATATATTATGATAACCACATAGCAATACAAATTACATTTGTGAATAAGTGATTTCTTACTTATTTAGTAAAGGACGTATTAGTAAAGTATACTGACCAGTTTACTCCAGGAGACGTATATCATTAGGCTGTTGTTTATTCACTATAATATAGACCGAGATCTCCTGATTGCAGTTATATATATAGGGTATTTCCAACTTTATTATAATTTGTAATAGTTCACGCTTTTGGATACTCTATATTAAGACTGCTCTTGCTAACATTTATAATTCCTAGAGCAATCTAAACTTTGTTACCTAGGACATTATATCCAAGAGGCAACTCGATTTTGACATATACACAAAATTGCTTTAGGAATTGAATTGTGAGATCTATTAATTTTACATTGTGACAAGGGTCTTAGGTAATCCTCGTTACAGATTGAAAGGTGGAACATACGCACATTGTAACACCATAATTTATACAGTTTTCACTAAACACCAACATAATTTGGGAATTTTTCTTGCCAGACCCCAACTTATCTCCTACCCGCAACATCAATTTATAGGGGCCATATATATCATAGGTCTCCTATTTGTCTACCCCATTATTATATTGACCTTTATCACCGCATATTATTAAACTCTTGGTGTAACTGTACCCAGGATAACATATGTTGACCAGCCCTTTTTTTCTCTAGTTGGTTTTAAAAGTACCCATTTTTAATTATACCTAATAAAGTTTAATTAATTTTGTATTCTCTTTTGTTGATGTACACCATCCTATATTAATTACATTTATTGTGTGGGATTAGAGCGCTACATGTTTATTCTTTTTTTGTATTGGTAAAAGTGTCTGTAAATACACAGCACCTTGGGGCTATTTACACTTTGTATAAGGCCAATTTTGGATTATTCTAGGCCCATTCCCCACCGAATTATAGTAGTAGTGCAATCACTTCCTCTCTTTTTTGCACTTTATGATAAGGGTCATAATCAGTTGGCTGCAAATATATTTTGCATTTTGTCTAGATGCCTCCTATTTTTAGGATTTAAAAAAATCTTCTCTACATCCAGCAATGGTCTTGTTGTTTGAACAATTTGGTGGATCTGAATTGACCAATAACCACAATGAAATACTATTTTAACATACCTGCAAATCAGTTAAAATGGCTACTTTATAAGACTGTTACACAGCATTGTCAGTCTTTTATTTTTCACTACAATATCTTAATATTTCTCATTCATGAAAATCTTGAGTGGTACACAAATGTTAAATAAAAATCTAAAGTTAATGGATTCATTATAGCATTCACCATGATGACACTTGCAAGTTAATTTATTGTGCTCTATTTGCTGAAAATAGATATAGTTTTGTTAAAGTAAAATACATTGCATGTCTTTGTTTTTCAGAGCGCCAGGCTTGCTTTCTTATGAGCCATTTACTATGGTTGCAGTCAAGATGCTTAAAGAAGAAGCCTCTGCAGATATGCAGGCCGATTTCCAGAGAGAAGCGGCTCTCATGGCAGAATTTGATCATCCAAACATTGTAAAGCTTCTAGGTATGAGTATGTGGAAATATCAGTGTTATTCTTTATGATAGTAACAAAATACTGAATTATAAAGCTAGATTTGCGCACTTCATCAAATATCAGTATTAGCAATATTAATATCATTTTGCAATCCATTCTGGCATGTTCAATGCATGCATTAAATACTAATAAATATCTCTCTCTCTCTTTCTCTCTCTCCCCTTTTCACTCATTATTTAACTGTCCCAGAATAATGAGAGAAAGATTTGCAATCACGTAGAATTAGAACAAAATAATAAATATAGTGGGTATAATTTTAATGTGTTCCCAATTATATATAAATTTCCTTGTTGGAGTGTATTAATCCCCCCCCCCCAGCTCCTTTAACTTTGTCATTTGAAATAGCTGTTTATGCTATTGAAACCACCACATATACTGAAAATGTTAGTACTGCAAATTGCACTATAGGAAAAGTCTGTAAATAAGAGGCATCAGCAGTGGGGGGGGGGGGGGGGGGGGGGGGAGAGAAAGAGTCCATTTGATTGCACCACTGAGGTAGTCAAGACTACACTATAAAGCCAGAACTCTTACATATTCACAGGTAGTTTATCCATATAGGGGTCAATTTATTAATGTGTGAGCGGACATGATATGATATAGCGTATCATGTCCGCTGCACAGCGATAAATGCCGACAGAATTTATCATTGCACCAGCAGTTATTGTGAACTGCTGGTGCAATACTGCCCCCTGCAGATTTGCGACCAATTGGCCGCTAGCAGGGGGTGTCAATCAACCCGATCGTATTCGATTGGGTTGATTTCTGTCCGCCGTCTCAGAGCAGGCGGACAGGTTATGGAGCAGCGGTCTTGATAAATTGACCCCATAGTCTTTTCAATGCTTCCTTCAGTAGCCCGGACTGATAGCTTCTGACAAAAAAATCTTCTATCTATCTTAAAAGGACAATGTGGCCTATTTTTTAAATGTCTGTCGGACCTGATCCGACAGTGCGGATCAGGTCCGACAGACATCAGTGAATGCGGAGAGCAATACACTCTCCGTATTCAGCATTGCACCAGCAGCTCTTGTGAGCTGCTGGTGCACCGCTGCCCCCAGCAGACTCGCGGCCAATTGGCCACCAGCAGGGGGTTGCAATCAACCCGATCATACTCGATCAGGTTGAATTCTGGTGATTCCTGTCCACCTTATCAGAGCAGGCGTACAGGGTTATGGAGCAGCGGTCTTTAGACCGCTGCTTCATAACTGGTGTTTCTGGCGAGCCTGCAGGTTCGCCAGAAACACGGGCCCTCAAGCTCCGTATGGAGCTTGATAGATAGGCTCCATTGACTGTAAAACTATCTCTATTTTAATGTGTTCCCATTTCCAAATATACATTTTATTTGCTGGTGTATTATTTTTTACCTATTGAATAGCTTTTTTGACTGTTGAAACCCAGGGCCGTCTTTAATATTGACTGGCAGCAAATGTCACTTCTTTGCTAGGAAAAAGTTCCCTCTCACCCTGCACTAGACAATGCTGCATGGGGAGGGGCATGTGTGCACTCACTTATTCTTCCCACTGACACCTTTCTACAAAGCACTGTTCCCCTAACAAACTTCAGTTAGTTGATCTTAGGGCCACATCGTGGTAACCCCATCAGGACCTTTTCTGATGTAGTGGGATTGGCTGGATGCCGAGTTAGGGCTTAGCATTGAGTGCTGCACATTGCACATCTAAAACAACACATGACACCAGCACGGTCTGGTACAGTTTCTCACAAATAAATATAAGAAGAGAACTTTTGACTGTGACAGTATTAGGGCTGATTGTGTGTGTGTTCCATGTCACATGACATCAGCAGTCTGGCATGATTAAAAAAAAATATATATATTTTTTTAGGACCCTTGGGCCCCTCAACAAAAACTGTTTCTGATCTATCACTGCCCTTTTTGGTAGATCCTGGTAGATACTTTGATCACTAAGCTACCTGCAGGTACATACAAGGGTGTATCCAACTAGGACACAGTGTTGGCTTCTAGGGAGTACTCTTTCAAGCTTTATTTAACTAAGTAATATAAATTTAGAATATTTGCATCATTAGACAAATCAAGGTTAACCCTGTTGCTTTTAAAGTGCACAGGTGTATGGTATGATAGCTATGATTACGGCTCAAGGGCCAAAACATGTTGGCTGATACAGTTTTTTTTTATGCTGCTTGTTAATAAAGACTTTATTTTTATGGAGGATTGTCTACTGCACCTTTTTCATACTTGCATACATTTAGAATAGATTTGTTTTATGCATGTTTGTCAATTTTGAGACAATTTTGCTTAGTCTTAAACAACTCTGTAAGATTAGCACTTGTTTAGCCATAAAAATACTTATAGTTGACTAATGTTAAAATACATAAATAAAAGTTTGCTGGTGAGGCTAATGTTTTCAGGCTATAAAAAAAAACAACCCATATATTCTTATACTTATTATTATTATTCTTATTATTATTATACTTTATTTATTAAGCGCCAACATATTCCGCAGCGCTGTCCATGGATACAATTCATTTAAATAAAACAATACAAGACTTGTAAGATACAGGACAAAATTTACAAACACATACAGGAGGGATTGAGGGCCTTGTTCCCGTGGGAACTTACAAATCTTAAAGTTTGAAATTAAAAATACAATTGAAGTACTTCTTGCATTTACCTGTTTTTCACACTTTAATATTGACATCTAAATTGCATTAATAAAATATGTTTGATTCCAAAATAGCGACGTGTTTTTGCTCTCATAATTCAGCTTAGTTTATTTTTTTATGTTTTTGTTATAAAACATTATTGTTGATTTATGAATGAGAAAAATTACATTCTGGCCGGCAAAGTGTTTTTTTTTTAATTTTAAGAATGTTCCACATCAGTAAAAAATAAAAACTTACTATTTTCATTGTTTTATACAGAATTATAATGGTCACAGAAGCAATTTTTCATTATTTATAATCACATTTTAACAAAAATATTTCCTCAAATATAAACTTTATAAGAGACAGTATTCCTTAGTGAAATAATTGGAACAATCTGTTCAGAATGTCTGTCCCATGGGTATTCCTCTTTTTCCGTGATAATAATCATCTGCATTTAGTTAGCTAATTTAAGCACCACAATTTTGTAATGTCCTTTTAAATAAAATTGGTATTTTGTGTCACAACAGACCCAATTTTATCCATTACATTTTTAACATGCAAAAACTCATGTTTTCATTGAGTATGTTTTTTTGGAGCCTACTTTTCTATGGCATTCCAATTTATTTGAATGTTATATCTGTGATTGTTTTTTTTTGTCATTCAAATTGTATAAACAACCCACAGACCCATATGGAAGCAAACTATATACAACTATTGCAAACGGAAAACAAAGAGACTAACTGATTAATTGTTAAAGAGAGCCTGCTATTAGGTTCACATTTTAAATGTTTTTTTATTACAAACTTTAAACTATAACTAGGTCCTATATAATCGAGTGTTGCAAATCAATAGCAGGTTATTAGTCATCACATTCAAGCCAGTCAAAATTGAGGGGCTCAAGATGTGTGATAGTTCCTAACTAATAGTAATTATTATTGTTTTCTTTAGAGCTCTTATGGCATATAAGTATAGTATACTGCATTGCTGCTTCTGACCCTTTCCTATAGTGAGTCCTAAACTCAGTCATGCAATTGCTTTAGGTTCTTAAAATTTACCAGAGAATCAAGAATAAATGATATTCCTAGTTAAAGTTTAACCCTAAGTGCTGATCATCTGACACAAACAAACCAGACGATGACCTCCCCACTATAAATTATCCTAGCCACACTGTCCTTAAAAGACCATTAAATAGAATAGAATTGCATAAGTGCATAATAAGAAAATGCAATAGCACTCTGAATTTCAAATAAGCAATAGTTTTTTTTTCTGACAAATTTATTTTTTCCCCATTTGCTAGCTCCCTATGACAGCCATCAGCCAAACACAGACTAATATAAGTATACACTGTGAACTTGTGCACATGATCAGCAGGAGTTGGTGCCTCAGAAAGTGTGCATATAAAAAGACTTTCCAAAATGTATCCGGTACATCTGTACTGGTTATGCAATACATTTGTATAAACATCAAAACCTTTGGAAATACAGTGATCGCACTTTGGAGGTCCAGACTATGCTGGCCCCTTTGATGATGCGTGTTATGACATGTAGGTGACCACTCACATAACCGGTACGGATGTACCAGATATACTCGCTATGACAGTTATTGTGAATGGGAATAACTTAGTGACCAACTGGGGGTTTTGACAGCATACAAGTGGGCTTTATATGTTTGGATATACAGTATATACATAGATACCCACTGATGAAGCTAAGAGAATGAAGACGTTCCAATATGATTAGTATTATACCAGACAGATGAGGACGTAAGGACATAATAACTATCCATAATAAAGTAGGTGGATATATTCAATATTAATCTAATGAATGGATTAAATTAAGGTGGATCCCCATACTATTACAAAGCACTATGATTTTATTTGAATTTTTTTTACATCCCAACTTCAATTGTTGTTATTTTGAATGATATATTTGTATGCAATTTTTGTATATCAAAGTCACTGTTCACAATTTGTTATATATGAATGTATTGTGTACAGACTTTTACCATGAGAGTAACACCCTCAGCTTTCACAGGTGTAGTCAGTTAAGAGGATGTTAGATAATTGGCTGCATAGATGAGAGGAGGGTTATGATTTTACTTTATATTCACTGTTTGTTGGTCACACTGGTTGTCTGAGGAAGGGGTTAAGACCCTGAAACATTGCAGAATAAAGAAAATTGCTTTGTGCTAAATCAAGAGAGGGTGACTTGTTTTTGGATTACATATACATATATATATATATATATATATATATATATATATATATATATATATATATACAAAATATAAATAAATGTGGTGGGTATTATTAAAAAAAGGAGCGAGTTAGGTATCTTATATATATAGTTTTGTTTATCGAGTTACAGGGACCAACCTAGAGTGATCACAATGCTGATCTTTGGTTTTAAAAGTTTTAAAGTCTTTCCAAGTCAGATAGCTCAAATCCATGTCAAGTTGTGAGTCATTGTTGTCTAAGTTGAGTTGCAAATCATCAAATTTGGGATTCATGTCCAAGTCATGTGACTCGAGAACAACTGTGGTAATAGAGGATGGGATTTTCAGAGTAGTGTAAAGGAAAGACAGGAGATATTAGGGAATTAGATCACACAGTCAGATAGTATATAGGACAAAATTATCATCCTTATACACTGTAATTAAATTTTTGAAAGTCCATCTATTTACAATCATGGTTGGTTAGCATAGTTAAAATATTTAATAAAAAGATGAATCACTAGGCAATTCAGAAACGAGTCTAGATTGGAGGAAGAGCCTGAAGTCCTTTAGGAATTTAGGAACAATAAATAAATGTTTTTTTATTATTATTCTGAAGTGGGGGTTTTTTTTAACTTGAGGAAGTTAGGTGTCATGAGAGCATTAATGTGAGTGCAGGAGTCTAAGATTGAGGTATTGTGAAATACAGTATTTGTTGTGGGGGAGATTGTGTGAATGAGTTAATTTGTTTTGAGATGAATGGTGTAGGTAGTAAGGTTCATTTCTGATGGGGAAATGCTTATACATTATGGGTAAAGATTTGGGTAGAAGTTACAGTTAGGGTTAATTGTGATCAGGGCCAGACTGGAAAATCAGACCAGCCCTGGAAATTTTTATAGACTGGCCACGCCCTACCCCCTCCCCCCTTCTCCGGCCTAGCCAACTCCACTGCCTGGTATAATCCCACATATAATACCTGCATAAATCAAATGCAGGCAACGCAGCAGCCAATCTCCACCCCAACCCCTAACAGCGGTGCTACACTGCTACTAACCTACTTGAGCTCCGTGTGCTTGTGTTCCAAGTGAGCCGGCCCATGTGGCCTCCAGCTCACCTCTCTTCTTGTCATGATATCCCCCTCCCCACAGTGCTATTAGAGCGGAGCAGCCGCCTCACTATGTGAGCTTGAATAGCACTGTGGGGGTGGGGGGTGGAATATATCATAACAAGGAGAAAGGCGAGCTGGAGGCCAGATGGGCCAGCACACAGGGAGCACAAGCACATGGAGCTCAAGCAGGTTAGTAGCCTCTGTGTGCTTAACAAAGCTCATTGTGCTAACTATCTGCCAATAGCCATGTGACCCACCCGGCAACCAATCCGTCTCTTATTGTGATGGGGGAAAGGGTCATTAATTACAGGGAAATACTGTTAAGGTAAGGTCACAGTTTAGATTAATCACATTGAGTAGTTAGGAACATATTTTTTTTATATGCAAGAACATTGGCTTGCAAATTAATGTTTATTTTTAAAATGTTTATGCTCAATGAAAACCAAAGACTTTTGTTTTCAATTTAGCAAAATATATATATTTTTACATTTAAACCTTTCATGCAATGTAACTGTATTCCTTAGAACAATCTGTTCAGAATGCCTGTCCCCATGAGGTTTCTTCTGTTTCCATAATAACAACTATCGGCCTTAGCATATTTTTACATCGCTATGTCAAAAAAGTTTTTAAAGATAAAAATTGTTATGTCTAGTCAAAATGATCCTACTTCAACGCATTAAATTTTGATAACCAAAAAACTTTAAATTCTGATTTGATAAACACATGAAAAACCATAAGAAACACGCTTTTTGAAGGGAATTCTGAAAATTAAATTGCTCCATTTTAATGAATAGCATAGAATCTACTATTTCCAATTATATATAAACATTCATATTTAATTTAATTAGCTTTGTGGCCCTTCTCTGAACTTTTTCTAGGTCTGCAATGTCTTTTTTTGAGATTGGTCCCCAGAACTGCACTCCCTTGCATCAATGCCTCTTTTAATACATGCTAGTATCTTATTAGGTTTAGAAGCCGCTGCCCTGCATTGTGCACCCATCTTTAGCTTGTTATCTATTACTACTCCAAAATCCCTTTCCTCCTCTGTTTGGCTAAGTCTAGTCCCATTTAAATAATAAATTTCCTGCTTATTTTTACTTCCAGAATGTAGAACCTTGCATTTGCCCGTATTAAATCTATTTTTCCATTTACCAGTCCATACTAATTTTTGCAGATCCCCTTGTAATGCAAGTTCATCCTGCTCTGACCTAATGACCTTACACAACTTTGTATCATCTGCAAAAGTAGAGATGTTGCTATTTAATTCTTGCTCCAAGTCCTTAAAAAAAGGAACAGGACCCAGTACTGATCCCTGGGGACTCCACTGATTACCTTTGTCCAATCTGAGTATGATCCATTTACTTCCCTACAATAGGGGAAGATATTTATGATACAAGTGACAATGTAGAGTCCCTGTGGGTTGAAATAAAGAGTGGGGGGAAAAATCCTAAAAAAATATTACTAGGTACATGCTATAAGCCTCCCAACATTAGTGACACGGAGGAAACTCAACTACTTATCCAAATAGGTAAGGCTGCTAATAACAGTGCTGTAATTATGGGAGATTTTAACTACCCTGATATAAACTGGGCCAATGAAACTAGTAATTCAGCTAAGGGGGATAGATTTTTAAATGTTCTCAGGGATAACTTCTTGTCACAATTAATAGAGGAGCCTACTAGGAGTAAAGCTATATTGGATTTAGTGCTATCAAACAATAGAGATTTAATATCAAACATAGAAGTTAAAGAACATTCGGGTAACAGTGATCATAACATGGTCACATTTGAAATCTCTTTTCATATGCAGTGTTTTAAAGGCTTAACTATCGCCTAGATTTAGAGTTTTGCGGCCAAAGGGGTGCGTTAGCTATGCATGCTTTTTTTCCCCCGCACCTTTTAAATACCGCTGGTATTTAGAGTTTACAGAATGCCAGGGTTTTCAGTGCGTTAGGCTCCAAAAAGGGAGCCTAGAGCATAATTTAACGACACTGCAACTCTCGATACCAGCGGTGCTTACGGACGCGGCCAGCCTCAAAAACGTGCTCGTGCACGATTCCCCCATAGGAAACAATGGGGCTGTTTGAGCTGAAAAAAAACCTAACACCTGCAAAAAAGCAGCGTTCAGCTCCTAACGCAGCCCCATTGTTTCCTATGGGGAAACACTTCCTACGTCTGCACCTAACACCCTAACATGTACCCCGAGTCTAAACACCCCTAATCTTACACTTATTAACCCCTATTCTGCCGCCCCCGCTATCGCTGACCCCTGCATTTTATTTTTAACCCCTAATCTGCCGCTCCGTAAACCGCTGCTACTTACATTATCCCTATGTACCCCTAATCTGCTGCCCCTAACACCGCCGACCCCTATATTATATTAATTAACCCCTAATCTGCCCCCCACAACGTCGCCTCCACCTGCCTACACTTATTAACCCCTAATCTGCCGACCGGACCGCACCGCTATTATAATAAAGTTATTAACCCCTAATCCCCCTCACTCCCGCCTCAATAACCCTATAATAAATAGTATTAACCCCTAATCTGCCCTCCCTAACATCGCCGACACCTAACTTCAATTATTAACCCCTAATCTGCCGACCGAATCTTGCCGCTACTGTAATAAATGGATTAACCCCTAAAGCTAAGTCTAACCCTAACACTAACACCCCCCTAAGTTAAATATAATTTAAATCTAACAAAATAAATGAACTCTTATTAAATAACTTATTCCTATTTAAAGCTAAATACTTACCTGTAAAATAAACCCTAATATAGCTACAATATAATGAATAATTATATTGTAGCTATTTTAGGATTTATATTTATTTTACAGGCAACTTTGTAATTATTTTAACCAGTTACAATAGCTATTAAATAGTTAATAACTATTTAATAGTTACCTAGTTAAAATAATAACAAAATTACCTGTAAAATAAATCCTAACCTAAGTTACAATTAAACCTAACACTACACTATCAATAAATAAATTAAATAAAATACCTACAATTACCTACAATTAAACCTAACACTACACTATCAATAAATTAAATACAATACCTACAAATAAATACATTTAAATAAACTAACTAAAGTACAAAAAATAAAAAAGAACTAAGTTACAAAAAATAAAAAAATATTTACAAACATAAGAAAAATCTTACAACAATTTTAAACTAATTACACCTACTCTAAGCCCCCTAATAAAATAACAAAGCCCCCCAAAATAAAAAAATGCCCTACCCTATTCTAAATTAAAAAAGTTCAAAGCTCTTTTACCTTACCAGCCCTGAAAAGGGCCATTTGCGGGGCATGCCCCAAAAAATTCAGCTCTTTTGCCTGTAAAAAAAACATACAATACCCCCCCCAACATTAAAACCCACCACCCACATACCCCTAATCTAACCCAAACCCCCCTTAAATAAACCTAATACTAAGCCCCTGAAGATCTTCCTACCTTATCTTCACCTCGCCGGGTATCACCGATCAGTCCTTGCCCCAAAATCTTCATCCAACCCAAGCGGGGGCTGGCGATCCATCATCCGGCGGCTGAAGAGGTCCAGAAGAGGCTCCAAAGTCTTCATCCTATCTGGGAAGAAGAGGCGATCCGGACCGGCAACCATCTTGATCCAAGCGGCATCTTCTATCTTCATCCGATGACGACCGGCTCCATCTTGAAGACCTCCACCGCGGACCCATCTTCTTCCAACGACTTCCCGACGAATGACGGTTCCTTTAAGGGACGTCATCCAAGATGGCGTCCCTCAAATTCCGATTGGCTGATAGGATTCTATCAGCCAATCGGAATTAAGGTGGGAAAATTCTGATTGGCGGATCCGTCATTCGTCGGGAAGTCGTCATTCATCGGGAAGGAGCCGTCATTCATCGGGAAGTCGTCGGAAGAAGAAGATGGGTCCGCGGTGGAGGTCTTCAAGATGGAGCCGGTCGTCATCGGATGAAGATAGAAGATGCAGCTTGGATCAAGATGGTTGCCGGTCCGGATCGCCTCTTCTTCCTGGATAGGATGAAGACTTTGGAGCCTCTTCTGGACCTCTTCAGCCGCCGGATGATGGATCGCCAGCCCCTGCTTGGGTTGGATGAAGATTTTGGAGCCAGGACCGATCGGTGATACCCGGCGAGGTGAAGATAAGGTAGGAAGATCTTCAGGGGCTTAGTGTTAGGTTTATTTAAGGGGGGTTTGGGTTAGATTAGGGGTATGTGGGTGGTGGGTTTTAATGTTGGGGGGGTTATTGTATGTTTTTTTTACAGGCAAAAGAGCTGAATTTTTTGGGGCATGCCCCGCAAATGGCCCTTTTCAGGGCTGGTAAGGTAAAAGAGCTTTGAACTTTTTAAATTTAGAATAGGGTAGGGCATTTTTTTTATTTTGGGGGGCTTTGTTATTTTATTAGGGGGCTTAGAGTAGGTGTAATTAGTTTAAAATTGTTGTAAGATTTTTCTTATGTTTGTAAATATTTTTTTATTTTTTGTAACTTAGTTCTTTTTTATTTTTTGTACTTTAGTTAGTTTATTTAAATGTATTTATTTGTAGGTATTGTATTTAATTTATTGATAGTGTAGTGTTAGGTTTAATTGTAGGTAATTGTAGGTATTTTATTTAATTTATTTATTGATAGTGTAGTGTTAGGTTTAATTGTAACTTAGGTTAGGATTTATTTTACAGGTAATTTTGTTATTATTTTAACTAGGTAACTATTAAATAGTTATTAACTATTTAATAGCTATTGTACCTGGTTAAAATAATTACAAAGTTGCCTGTAAAATAAATATAAATCCTAAAATAGCTACAATATAATTATTCGTTATATTGTAGCTATATTAGGGTTTATTTTACAGGTAAGTATTTAGCTTTAAATAGGAATAAGTTATTTAATAAGAGTTAATTTATTTCGTTAGAATAAAATTATATTTAACTTAGGGGTGTGTCAGGGTTAGGGTTAGAATTAGCTTTAGGGGTTAAAAAATGTATTAGAATAGCGGTGAGCTCCGGTCGGCAGATTAGGGGTTAATAAGTGTAGGTAGGTGGCGGCGACATTGTGGGGGGCAGATTAGAGGTTAATAAATATAATATAGGGGTCGGCGGTGTTAGGGGCAGCAGATTAGGGGTACATAAGGATAACGTAGGTGGCGGCGCTTTGCGGTCGGCAGATTAGGGGTTAATACTATTTATTATAGGGTTATTGAGGCGGGAGTGAGGGGGATTAGGGGTTAATAACTTTATTATAATAGCGGTGCGGTCCGGTCGGCAGATTAGGGGTTAATAAGTGTAGGTAGGTGGCGGCGACATTGTGGGGGGCAGATTAGAGGTTAATAAATATAATATAGGGGTCGGCGGTGTTAGGGGCAGCAGATTAGGGGTACATAAGTATAACGTAGTTGGCGGTCGGCAGATTAGGGGTTAAAAAATTTAATAGAGTGGTGGCGATGTGGGGGGGCCTCAGTTTAGGGGTACATAGGTAGTTTATGGGTGTTAGTGTACTTTAGAGCACAGTAGTTAATAGCTTTATGAACTGGCGTTAGTCCAAAAAGCTCTTAACTACTGACTTTTTTCTGCGGCTGGAGCTTGGTCGTTAGATTTCTAATGCTCACTTCAGCCACGACTCTAAATACCGGCGTTAGAAAGATCCCATTGAAAAGATAGGATACGCAATTGACGTAAGGGGATCTGCGGTATGGAAAAGTTGCGGCTGGAAAGTGAGCGTTAGACCCTTTAATGACTGACTCCAAATACCAGAGGGCGTTAAAAACCAGCGTTAGGAGCCTCTAACACTGGTTTTCACGGCTACAGCCCAACTCTAAATCTAGGCGTAAGACTTTTAATTTCAAGAAAGCAAAATTCAACGATTTAAGGAAATCATTAAATAATATAAATTGGGACAATGTATAAAAATACAGAGGATAAATGGATAATATTTAAAAATGTGTTAAATAAATATACATATCAACGCATACCATATGGTTATAAAAATAAAAATAAAAAAACAAAGCCGTTATGGCTAAATAAAAATGTGTTAAGAGAAATTAGGAAAAAACGTAGGGCATTTAAATTATTAAAAGAAAATAGTACAGACTCAGCATACAATATTTATAAGGAATGTAACAAAGCATGCAAAAAAGCAATCAAATTAGCCAAAATTGAAAATGAAAAAATAATTGCCAAGGATTCTAAGTCTAACCCTAAACGGTTCTTTAAGTATATAAATAGCAAAAAATCTAAGAAGGATAATATAGGTACATTAAAATGTGTGGAGGGTAGCATGATAAATAATGACAGGGAGAAGGCTGAGGTACTAAACCAGTTTTTTTCTTCAGTATACACAAGAGAGGAACCATTGAATGATACTTTGGAACAGAATAGAACATGCCAGTCCATACCACTAACTGGGTTTTGTTTAGAGGATATCAGGAAAAAACTGGAAAATATTAAGGTAAATAAAACTCCAGGCCCAGATGGAATACACCCAAGGGTGTTAAGGGAATTTAGCACTGTTATAGACAAACCTTTACTCTTAATTTTTCAAGACTCATTATCCTCAGGCATGGTACCCCAGGATTGGCGTAAAGCTGATGTGGTGCCACTCTTCAAAAAGGGAAGCAGGGATGATCCAGGAAGCTATAGACCAGTTAGTCTGACATCAATAATGGGGAAGATATTTAAAGGGATTATAAGGGATTATATTGATGACCATATTCGTGTAAACAAGATTATGAGTTCTAATCAGCATGGCTTTAGGAGAAATAGATCATGTCAAACTAATCTAATTAGATTCTATGAGGAAGTAAGTAAAAATATAGATAAAGGGGAATCAGTTGATGTGATATACTTAGATTTTGCAAAGGCATTTGATACAGTGCCGCATGAGAGATTAATGCACAAAATTAAGGGACTGGGAATAGCTGAAAATGTTAGCTCATGGATAAATAACTGGATAAAAGATAGGGAGCAACGAGTAGTAGTAAATGGCTCATACTCAGATTGGACAAAGGTAATCAGTGGCGTCCCCCAGGGATCAGTACTGTTCTTTTTAATATTTTTATAAATGACTTGGAGCAAGGATTAAATAGCAACATCTCTATTTTTGCAGATGATACTAAGTTAAGCAAGGTCATTAGGTCAGAGCAGGACGAACTCTCTTTACAAAGGGATTTGCTAAAATTAGAACTATGGGCAAGTGAATGGAAAATGAGATTTAATATGGTTCTACATTTTGGAAGTAAAAATAAGCAGGCTACGTATTTTTTTTTTTTAAATCAAAGTTTTTTTTTATTAAGGTATTTGGCTGGATTGCAGTCATATCATAATAACATAAATAGTAACTCCACAGAGTGAAAACAGTTTCAGATTTACATGACATAGTACAGATAAATAACTCCCAATATGCATCAGAATCTAAATAATTGAACTTGAATAAGGGGAACACACAGCACTTATAGTACTATGGAGTCCCTTCTCAGAACAGATATGTCATACTATAATTCTAACATAACATAACTTCATATATTGCTGAACTTGCAATGATACCTTACATTTTTTATTTAGTGTACTTTACTGTAGAACCTCTGTATTTCAAAAAAAGTGCCTAATGGGATGATACTTGAAATTAAACTGGTTAACAGAAATAGCTAGCTATCTTAGCTAAGAGACATAATTCTTTTAGGAGCTTGAAATTAGATTGCGGATTAATATCACAGAGGAATTCACTAATCTGAATGAATTTTAATAGATATGGTCATTTCACAATAACATAAATAGTAACTCCACAGAGTGAAACCGGTTTCAGATTTACATGACATAGTACAGATGAATAACTTCCAATATGCATCAGAATCAAAATAATTGAATCTTGAATAAGGGGAACAATTAGTGCTTATAGGACTGTGGAGTCCCTTCTCAGAGCAGATATGTCATACAATAATTCTAACATAACATAGCTTCACATATTGCTGAACTTGCAATGATACCTTACATTCTTTATTTAGTGTACTTTACTGTAGAACCTCTCTGTAGCTCAAAAAAGTGCCTAATGGAATGATACTTGAAATTAAACTGGTTAACAGAAATAGCTAGCTATCTTAGCTAAGAGGTACAATTCTTTTAGGAGGTTTAAATTAGATTGCGGATTAATACCGCAGAGGAATTCACTAATCTGAGTGAATTTAAATAGATATGTACAAAAACCTTCTAATGTTATCTGATATATAATATATTTTGGGGAGAAAGAAGCTTATTTGCAATGTTTTGGATGTACTAACAAAGTGAACCCTGCTGGATCACTTTAGTTTTGTAGTAGCTAGCTAATGTCATATGAGACACCAGCAGTACACACTGTCAACACACCACCTATATGTACTCTCTCTTAAATTACATATACTCTGCACCTAGAGTAAGCTGATGTTAGGAGATAAGACCTGTGGCTAGTCATCTAAAAGATAAGTGCAAATGAAATTATGTCCAAAATATTATAGTTGCTTTTGGAAAAATCTTTATCTGTAAAGTCATCAGTAAGACAGGATATGTCCAGCTGGTAGCCCAGTCTCATGTTTATATTTCTGACCAACGGGTTATCATGTGCATATGGGGAACTGTTGTGCACAGCACCGCAAGGTAAAGCCTGGTATATTTACCCCACCCCCTTACGTATTTTGCTTGGATTATGGCTGGGAAGGTAACAGGTCACTACAGATCCAAAAAAATTAGAAAGTTTGTCAGAGTCATCCCTCAAGAATGTGCTGGATCTCCGGTGTCGGGGAAACCGGTAAGTGTGTGTGGGCAAGATCGCATCAAGCCCCATGATAGAAAGTCTCACCAAATGCTCCAAGCTGCCGGTCATCCTCCGGGTGCGTTGGTTCTTGCGGGCGGGCTTTCGCCAGGGACATAAGATGAGCAAAGTGATAGTCCATTTTCCGAGCCAGTGCAGCCACTAGGTCTCGAATTTCAGTATGTGTATCACCATCCATTGTGACACTTAGTTAAACCCCCTTGAAGTGGTTATGTAGTGTGTCTGCTTTACCCCACAGACGGGGGGGGGGGGGAAAGCTGATAAAAGAAATATTTCCGCCTTGCCTGTCCAGATACCTAAAGCGATCAATCTGTATATATAAATCACAAAAGTTAGGTAGCAATCTGATCCGCCAAGCTTCATGAAGTTGTTTCTAGTACATAGGGATCTGAATTTTGTAGCTGATGAGAAATAAACAATATATTTCTATTATGAGGCCTGGAGCAGTTAAGAGAAGCATCTGGACATGGCGGCTGCTAAGACACGCCCCGGCTACGTATTTTTTAAATGGGACAAGACTTAGCCAAACACAGGAGGAAAGGGATTTGGGAGTAGTAATAGATAACAAGCTAAAGATGGGTGCACAATGCAGGGCAGCAGCTTCAAAGGCTAATAAGATACTAGCATGTATTAAAAGAGGTATTGATTCAAGGGAGGAAAGCATAATTCTGTCATTATATAAAGCCCTGGTAAGACCTCACGTTGAGTTTGGAGTGCAGTTCTGGGGACCGATTGCTAAAAAAGATATTGTAGAACTAGAAAAAGTTCAGAGAAGGGCCACAAAGCTAATAAGGGGATTGGAGAAATTAACCTATGAGGAGAGGCTAGCCAAACTGGGTCTGTTTTCTTTAGAAAAAAGGCGCTTGAGAGGTGACATGATTACTTTATATAAATATATTCAAGGCCCATATACAGAGATGGCAGAAGCTCTGTTTATTCCAAGAATTTTTTTTCTGACAAGAGGTCATAATTTAAGGTTGGAGGAAAGGAGATTTAATCTCCTGCAACGGAAACGTTTTTTCACTGTAAGAGCAATAAAATTGTGGAACTCATTACCAAAGGAGGTAGTGAATGACAATACCATAGATACATTTAAAAATAGTCTGGATAAATTTCTGTATATAAACAAAATTCATGGATATGATTGCTAGTATTAAGTGGGTCGCATTTTAATGGGGTTATTTAAGCTTAACTGGAGCTTTTTGTAAGTTTTTTAGATTTGTATAGGTTGAACTCGATGGACTTCAGTCTTTTTTCAACCTTATCTACTATGTATGTTACTACTCATTGCTCCCTGCCTTTTATCCAGTTATTTATCCATGAGCTAACATTTTCACTATCTCCAGTCCCTTTATTTTGTAAATTAATCTCTTATGTGGCATTGTATTAAATGCCTTTGCAAAATCTAAGTATATCACATCAACTGATTCCCCTTTATCTGTATGTTTACTTATTTTCTTGTTGAAATCTTATTAGATTAGTTTGAAATGATCTATCTCTCATACAACCATGCTGATTAGAGCTCATAATCTTGTTTACATGAATATACTCATCAATATAATCCCTTATAATCCCTTCAAGTATCTTCCTCACCATTGATGTCAGACTAACTGGTCTATAGCTTTCTGGATCAGCCCTGCTTCTCTTTTTGAAGAGTGGCACCACATCAGCTTTATGCCAGTCCTGGGATGCTATGCCTGAGGACAATGGGGCCTATCTATAAAGCTCCGATCAGCCCGTGTCTTCAGACTCGCCAGAAACACAAGTGAATGAGCAGCTGCTCCATAACCCTGTCTGCCTGCTCTGATGAGGCGGACTGGAATCGCCACAATTCAACCTGATCGAATACGATCAGGTTGATTGACACCCTCCTGCTGGCGGCCCATTGGCCATGAGTCTGCAGGGGGCGGCGTTGCACCAGAAGCTCTTCAGCGATGTCTGTCGGACCTGATCCGCACTGTGTGATCAGGTCCGACAGACATTTGTTAAATAGGCCTCAATAAATCTTGAAAAATTAAGAGTAGAGGTTTTTCTATAACAGTGGTAAGTTTTCTTAAAACCCTTGGGTGTATTCCATTAGGGCCTGTAGTTTTATTTACCTTAATATTATCCAGTTTTTTTCATGATATCCTCTAGACATAAGCCAGTTAATGGTATGGGCTTGTGTGTTCTAGTCTGTTTCAAAGTTTACATGAATATACTCATCAATATAATCCCTTATAATCCCTTCAAGTATCTTCCTCACCATTGATGTCAGACTAACTGGTCTATAGCTTTCTGGATCAGCCCTGCTTCTCTTTTTGAAGAGTGGCACCACATCAGCTTTATGCCAGTCCTGGGATGCTATGCCTGAGGACAATGGGGCCTATCTATAAAGCTCCGATCAGCCCGTGTCTTCAGACTCGCCAGAAACACAAGTGAATGAGCAGCTGCTCCATAACCCTGTCTGCCTGCTCTGATGAGGCGGACTGGAATCGCCACAATTCAACCTGATCGAATACGATCGGGTTGATTGACACCCTCCTGCTGGCGGCCCATTGGCCACGAGTCTGCAGGGGGCGGCGTTGCACCAGAAGCTCTTCAGCGATGTCTGTCGGACCTGATCCGCACTGTGTGATCAGGTCCGACAGACATTTGTTAAATAGGCCTCAATAAATCTTGAAAAATTAAGAGTAGAGGTTTTTCTATAACAGTGGTAAGTTTTCTTAAAACCCTTGGGTGTATTCCATTAGGGCCTGTAGTTTTATTTACCTTAATATTATCCAGTTTTTTTCATGATATCCTCTAGACATAAGCCAGTTAATGGTATGGGCTTGTGTGTTCTAGTCTGTTTCAAAGTATCCACCATTTGTTTCTCTCTTGTGTATACTGAAGAAAAGAACTGGTTTAGTACCTCAGCCTTCTCCCTGTCACTGTTAATCATAATACCATCCATGCATTTTAATGTACCTATATTGTGCTTCGATTTTTTGCCATTTGTGTACTTAAAAAACATTTTAGGGTTTGACTTAGAATCCTTTACAATTAATCTTTTATTTTCAATTTTGGCTAAGTGAATTGCACTGGTGAAAGTGCAATTCACTTAGTAGAATGAATTGTGGATAGTGATGTCTCAAACCTAAAATTTTGCGTTCGCGAACAGCAGACGCGAACTTCCACAACTGTTCGCGAACGGGCGAACCGAGTGAACCGCCATAGACTTCAATAGTCAGGCGAATTTTAAAACCCACAGGGACTTTTTGTGGCCACAATAGTGATGGAAAAGTTGTTTCAAGGGTACTAACACCTGGACTGTGGCATGCCGGAGGGGGATCCATGGCAAAACTCCCATGGAAAATTACATAGTTGATGCAGAGTCTGGTTTTAATCCATACAGGGCATAAATCACCTAACAGTCCTAAATTGTTTGGAATAACGTGCTTTAAAACATCAGGTATGTACACTACTGTTACACCAGATATGAGTTGCACTGGGGTGACACTGTGCCCTGGCAGGCAGGCAGGCACTGAAACGCACACGTGTGAAGGAAACTGACTGCTATTATTTAACACAGTCAAAAAAGTGTTTGTTTTTTTTAAATCTACACTACTGTTACACCAGATATGAGTTGCACTGGGGTGACACTGTGCCCTGGCAGGCACATAAACGCACACGTGTGTGAAGGAAACTAACTGCTATTATTTAACACAGTCAAAAAAGTGTTGTTTTTTTTAAATCTACACTACTGTTACACCAGATATGAGTTGCACTGGGGTGACACTGTGCCCTGGCAGGCAGGCACTGAAACGCACACGTGTGAAGGAAATTGACTGCTATTATTTAACACAGTCAAAAAAGTGTTTTTTTTTGTTTTTTTTAAATCTACACTACTGTTACACCAGATATGAGTTGCACTGGGGTGACACTGTGCCCTGGCAGGCAGGCACTTAAACGCACACGTGTGAAGGAAACTGACTGCTATTATTTAACACAGTCAAAAAAGTTGTTTTTTTTTTTTAAATCTACACTACTGTTACACCAGATATGAGTTGCACTGGGGTGACACTGTGCCCTGGCAGGCACTTAAACGCACATGTGTGAAGGAAACTGACTGCTATTATTTAACAGTCAAAAAAGTGTTTTTTTTTTTAAATGTACACTACTGTTACACCAGATATGAGTGGTGGCACTGGGCAAGTAAGTGGGCACAGTATACGCTGTGAGCCTGACACATACGCTTGCAGGCAGGCAACTGCAATTACATTACACAGGGAAAAAAAAGCAGCCCTAAAAAGGGCTTTTTGGGGTGCTGTCCTTACAGCAGAGATCAGATGAGTCCTTCAGGACTGTAGTGGACACTGAATACACTAGCCTAGCTATAGATTTCCCTACTAAATCAGCAGCAGCTACACTGTCCCTCCTCTCACTAACAATGCAGCTTCCGAATGAATCTAAAATGGATGCTGTCCAGGAGGTAGGAGGGTCTGGGAGGGAGGGTCTGCTGCTGATTGGCTGGAATGTGCCTGCTGACTGTGAGGTACAAGGTCAAAGTATTACTCAATGATGACGAATAGGGGGCGGATCGAACATCGCATATGTTCGCCCGCTGCGGCGAACGCGAACATACTATGTTTGCCGGGAACTATTCGCCGGCGAACAATTTGCGACATCACTAATTGTGGACAATCGAATGTTAAGAGTGAACATTCATTATAATTCAGTAATGTTATTTCTAGTTTTCAAATATTACTTTAATTTTTGAATGTTCGTATTTAGATTGAATATCCACATTAGAAATTTCAAATGTAACAAATACAATTCAGAAGTTCAAAAGTTCATGTGGTATGACATTTAGTAAATTGATACATAACAGATACAAATATATAAATTTGAATTTTTCTATTTCGAATATAGCATAATTCAAATATTACATTTAAAGTGAGCATAAGAAATACTATTACAAACATATAGATTAAAAAAATTTTCATTCAAATATTGCATAATTCAATTTGAATTATGCAATATTTGACAATCTAAATCTAATACTTCATTTAATGATAGCATTAGAAATACTATTACATGAAACGAATGTTAGAATGTTGTGCAAACATTCGAAGTTCGAAATGAATAAATGTTTTAAAATTGTTTCATTTTTCGGATGTTGCAAAACATCTGCCCATCCCTTATATATATATATGAGGAATTAGTGTAATCCTGTGCCATTTGCACACATAAATCAGACAGGAGTACACTAATTCTGCATGTGCGCTAACCTGACATGAGTTATATTAAGGTGCGTTATGTGTTTATTAAATATAAAGTATTGAAAAATATCAATGCAAATAATTATTATAGCTGTACTTAAATATACTAAAAAATCTGTCAAATATATATGTATATTTCTTTCTAATGATACGGTGAGTCCACGGATCATCATAATTACTATCACACCTGAGTCCTGACCAGCAGGAGGAGGCAAAGAGCACCACAGCAAAGCTGTTAAATACCACTCACTTACCCACAACCCCCAGTCATTCTCTTTGTTTGTATCAGTTGCAAGGAGGGGTAAAGTTAGGTGTCTGACTCATTTGGGAACTTGGGGAGTATAATCCCCTCTGCGCCTCCCATGTAGTTTGTTCTGCCTTTCTTTCAAAAGTAGGTTTATTCAGTCTTTTTTGTTTCCCACAGGTACATGTAAGGAGTGATGCCTTTCAAACTTTTTGAGCTGCCCTGCTGCCGGGCAGATGGTTAAGGAGGTAAGTGTTGTTTTTATTTTCTGAGGACAGAAGGTTAATTTATTCCTGCTTGTGTGTAGGTTTTTATTTTGTGGCAGCATTGTGGGGCACTGCAGAGGAATTGGATGGCTCTGTTTATGGGTACTAAGTATCATTTCTTGTGGCTCTTAGATGTGTGCTTATTAGAACGGCTGTTTGTTATTTACACTGCATAGTAGTGAGAACGTTTGTTGCACAATCTCACTTCTGTTTTTCTCCCAGAGGCGTTTTTGTGGTTTGACTGTCATGCTGGCCGGGAGGTGATGCCCACAGTGGGCGGAGTTTATTTGGCACGAGTGTTGCGCGCTATTTCTTTCTGTATTGGTTTAATTGCGGAAGTGAGAGGTTGATCCGCTGCTGTGCTGGTACTTTGTGGGGAGCAGTTATTGTGAGAGTAAAGTCCGGTCCGTGTGAAATTCTGCTCATTCTTTGGTCGGTAGGAGGCTAGTTTAAACACCTCAACAAGGCTCGTTGAGGTGTAGAGGTTTAATAAGGGCTCAGGGTGAAGTTTTTTTTATTGAGCTATTATTTTTAATGTTATTTAAAGGGACAGTAATTTTTTATTTTTGGGACAAAAATTTTTTGTGTGTGTTTAATCTGTGAGTAAGATGGACCAAGAGGACTTGCAAGCTGTTACTTGCAATTTATGTATAGATGCTAATGTAGAGCCACCTATCCCTTTCTGTTCCTCATGTATAGAGAGAACTTTACAGTACAGGGATAGGCTTTTTGATTCAGAGCCTTCATTTTCTAAGGAGAATGTTGTTCAGGAGTCTACTGTTCAAGCTATTCCTCAGTTTTCTCCCCAATCATCCCAATCTCAGTCCTCTTCACATGCAGTGCCCTGCGTTTCGTCTCAGGTTGGTTTTTCTTTGCAGGATATGGCTACTCACATATCCTCTGCTGTATCTGAGGCTTTGTTTGCTTTTCCTGTGTTAAAGGGGAAGGGCAAAAGGATGTATAAGATTTCTGACTCCCATAGGTCTGAGGGGGAAGATACTTCTGTAGCGTCTGAGGGTGAAATTTCAGACTCTGATAGTGTAATTTCTTCTGCTGATTCTGAGGTTGTTTCTTTCATATTTAAGCTGGAATACTTCCGTTTGTTACTCAGGGAGGTTTTGGCTACTTTGGATGACTCTGATTCGACGGTCATTGTTACTCCTAAGAAGGCTAGTAAACTTAATACATTTTTTGATGTTCCGTCTGTGGTGGAAGTTTTTCCAGTTCCAGATCGTGTATCAGAGATTATTACACGGGAATGGGAGAAGCCTGGGAGTTCCTTTTTCTCCTTCTCCAATTTTTAAGAAGATGTTTCCTATTGCGGATTCTTTTAAGGAATCTTGGCAGACGGTTCCCTAGGTGGAGGGAGCTATTTCTACCTTGGCTAAGAGAACCACTATTCCTATTGAGTATAGTTGTTCTTTTAAGGATCCCATGGATAAGAAGTTGAAGGCTTTGCTTAAAAGGATGTATGTTCACCAGGGGTTCCAATGGCAGCCTGCTGTGTGTATTGCTATGTTTACCAGTGCGGCTGCATATTGGTTTGATGCATTGTCTGATTCTATTCAGCAGGATACTCCTCTTGAGGAGATTCAGGATAGAATTTAAAATTGGCCAATTCTTTTATTGCGGATGCTTCTTTACAGGTTATCAAGTTGGGAGCAAAGATTTCTGGCTTTGCTGTTCTGGCGCGCAGGGCCTTATGGTTAAAGTCCTGGTCTGCGGATGTATCATCCAAATCTAAGCTTTTGTCCATTCCTTACAAGGGTAAGACCTTGTTTGGGCCAGGTTTGGCTGAGCATTTTTTGGATATTACGGGAGAGAAGGGTCATTCTCTCCCTCAGGATAAGAGAAATAAACAGAAGGGTCGTTCATTCCTTTCGTAACTTCTCTGGTAAACCTTCCTCCTCCTCTTCCAAAGAGGATCAGTCCAAGCCCTTGGAGGTCTAATCAGTCCTGGAGCAAGGGGAAACAATCTAAGAAGCCTGTTGCTGCATGAAGGATCTGCCCCTGATCCCAGGGAGGATCTTGTGGGGGGCAGACTTTCTTTGTTTGCTAAAGCTTGGGCTCGAGATGTTCCAGATCCCTGGGTGGTAGACATTGTGTCCCAGGGATGCAAGCTAGAGTTGAGGACTTTTACTCCGAGGGGAAGGTTTCTTCTCTCCAGGTTGTCTGTAGACCAGATAAAGAGAGAGGCATTCTTATGCTGTGTGCAGGATCTTTCCGACATGGGAGTGATAGTTCCTGTTCCGGTTCTGGAGCAGGGTCTGGGTTTCTATTCCAATCTGTTCATCATTCCCAAAAAGGAGGGAACCTTCAGACCTATTCTAGATCTCAAGAGTGTAAACAAATTTCTCAGAGTTCCGTCTTTCAAGATGGAAACTATTTGGTCAATTCTTCCTCTGGTTCAAGAGGGTCAATTCATGACTAAAGTAGATCTGAAGGATGCTTATCTGCATATTCCTATTCACAAGGATCATCACAAATTTCTGAGATTTGCTTTCCTAGACAATCATTTGCAGTTTGTGGCTCTTCCTTTTGGTATTGCAACAGCTCCCAGGGTGTTCTCAAAGGTCCTGGGTGCGTTACTGGCAGTGCTCAGACTGCAGGGGGTTGCGGTAGTACCTTATCTGGACGACATTCTAGTTCAGTTAGACAATATAATGTCTGTGGCTTACATCAATCATCAGGGAGGAACTCCGAGTTCCTTGGCCATGACAGAGGTAGCCAAGATTATTCAGTGGGCAGAGGCTCACAATTGCTGTCTGTCTGCAATCCACATTCCAGGGGTGGACAATTGGGAAGTGGATTTTCTGAGCAGACAGTCTTTTCATCCGGGGGAGTGGGAACTTCACTCGGAGGTGTTTTCCAGTTTGATTCTCAAGTGGGGTCAACTGGAGTTGGATCTTATGGCATCTCGTCACAATGCCAGGCTTCCAAAGTACGGATCAAGGTCCAGGGATCCTCAGGCTGCGCTGATAGATGCTCTAGAAGTTCCTTGAAAGTTCAGTTTGGCATATGTGTTTCCGCCATTTGCCCTTCTTCCTCGGGTCATTGCTCGGATCAGACAAGAGAGGGCGTCTGTGTTTCTCATTGCACCGGCGTGATCTCGCAGGATCTGGTATACAGATCTGGTGGAAATGTCATCCTCTCCACCTTGGAGTCTTCCGTTAAGGAAGGACCTTCTACTTCAAGGGCCCTTCCTTTATCCAAATCTCGTTTCTCTGAAGCTGACTGCTTGGAGATTGAACGCTTGATTCTTTCCAAGCGTGTTTTTTCTGAGTCGGCTATTGAGACTATGATTCAGGCGCATAAGCCTGTGACTAGAAAGATCTATTATAAGATATGGCATAAATATCTGTATTGGTGTGAATCCAGAGGCTACTCTTGGAGTAGAGTCAGGATTCTGAGGATTTTGTCTTTTCTCCAGGAGGGTCTGTAAAAGTGTTTATCTGCAAGTACCCTGAGGGGGTCAAATTTCTGCTTTATCTATTTATCTCTAGGTTTTCTTCCCAAGGTTGTTTCTGATAAGAATATTAAACAAGAGATTGTTGTTCCTTCTTTGTGTCCTAATCCTTCTTCTCATAAGGAACGTTTGTTGCACAATCTGGATGTAGTTCATGCATTGAAATATTATTTGCAGGTGACAAAGGTTTTTCGCCAGTCTTCTTCTTTATTTGTTGTTTTTTCTGGGAAGTGTAAAGGTCAGAAAGTTAAAGCTACTTCTCTTTCTTGTTGGTTGAGGAGTGTTATTCGCTTGGCATATGAGACTGCTGGTCAGCAGCCTCCTGAGAAAATCACGGCTCATTCCACAGGGGCTGTTTCTTCTACTTGGGCTTTCAAAAATGTAGCTTCTGTAGATCAGATTTGCAAGGCTGCCACTTGGTCATCTTTAGACACTTTTTCTAAATTTTACAAATTTGATACTTTTGCTTCAGCTGAGGCTGCTTTTGGGAGAAGGGTTCTTCAAGCTGTGGTGCCTTCTGTTTAGGTTAATTGTCTTGTCCCTCCCTTATCATCCGTGTCCTCTAGCTTGGATATTGATTCCCAATAGTAATTATGATGATCCGTGGACTCACCGTGTCATTAGAAAGAAAATGAAATTTATGCTTACCTGATAAATTTGTTTCTTTCTTGACACGGTGAGTCCATGGCCCACCCTGTATTCAGACAGTTTATTTTTTCATAAACCTCAGACACCTCTGCATCTTATATTACTTCCTTTCTCCTTTCCCTTTGGTCGAATGACTGGGGGTTGTGGGTAAGGGATTGGTATTTAAAGGGACACTGTACCCAAAAAATTTCTTTCCTGATTCAGATAGAGCATGCAATTTTAAGCAACTTTCTAATTTACTCCTATTATCAAATGTTCTTTATTCTCTTGGTATCTTTATTTGAAATGCAAGAATGTAAGTTTAGATGCCGGCCCATTTTTGGTGAACAACCTAGGTTGTCCTTGCTGATTGGTGGATAAATTCATCCACCAATCAAAAACTGCTGTCCAGAGTGCTGAACCAAGAAAAAAGCTTAGATGCCTTCTTTTTCATATAAAGATAGCAAGAGAACAAAGAAAAATTGATAATAGGAATAAATTAGAAAGTTGCTTAAAATTGCATGCTCTATCTGAATCACAAAAGAAAATTTTTGGGTACAGTGTCCCTTTAATAGCTTTGCCATGGTGCTCTTTGCCTCCTCCTGCTGGTCAGGAGTGATATTCCCAATAGTAATTTATGATGATCCGTGGACTCACAGTGTCAAGAAAGAAGCAAATTTATCAGATAAGCACAAATTTCATTTTTACAGTAACTAAAATAATTATTAATAATTATTATGTTTTACACTATTTTATATTAAATATTTGCATAACACACCTTAAGATAACTAATTCTTGCTTTGCGCTATCCCAACACTGTGTTAGAATCCGAAGTGCATTACACATATTTTACATTGCAATGTTTTTCACATAGAAAACAATTTACTTTTTATTTTTAATTATTTATTTCTATATATATGTATATATATTTGATAATGTTAATGTAATATATATATATATATATATATATATATATATATATATATATAACAAAAATACAATTTTCCTGTATGTGAAGAACATGTTAAATATCCACAGTAAATACACAGTAAAGCACATTATTAAATTATATAATAGAATTATTATTTAGAAACACACATACACACAGATAGATAGATAGATAGATAGATAGATAGATAGAGAGATAGATAGATAGATACATAGATAGATAGATAGATAGATAGATAGATAGATAGATAGATAGATAGATAGATAGATAGATAGATAGATAGATAGATATGTATACATACATACATATATTATATCCCTTTGCAGTCAAATACATGGCCATATACCGTACCCCTTTGAACCATAATAAAAAAAAATATATATTAATATTTATATGAATAATCTTTTTTAGATAGTGTTTGTGTGAGTGTAACCATTTATTTTAATGTATTTATATTGTTTTGTGGAACTTTTATTTTTACCCTAATCCTTTACACAAGGGGGCTGAATTATCAAGCTCCATTTCCGAATGGAGCTTGATGCCCCTGTTCCCGCGGGAGCCTTCAGGCTCAGCGGATACAGCAGTTATGAAGCAGTGGTCTAAAGACCGCTGCTCCATAACTTGTCCACTGCTCTGAGGCTGCGGACATTAATACGCTCGATCCTATACGATCGGGCTAATTGACACCCCCTTCTGCAAATCTGCATGGGGCGGCATTGCACAAGCAGTTCACAAGAACTATGAAAGGAAGGGAGGAAAAGGGTGACTCTTAGTGCAAATCAGTATGGTATTTCTGAATCACTTCACTCCCCCAGTAATACGGGTACTCACGTTTTCCAAAGCACCCAAATAGTGCAAATGACACCTACTGGACTATTATAGTGGCCCAGTACAGATAACCCTTGGCATCCCAGATACGTGTGTTGCAACTTAACACTGGTGTGTGGCAGCGGTTAGATCAAGCAAGGAGTCTCAAAATCTTGCTTAGTAATAAAAAGTTAAATTTATGTTTAAAAGATACAAAAAATACAAAATTAACTTTGTATGTTTTGTATCTTTTAAACATAAATTTAACTTTTTATTACTAAGCAAGATTTTGAGTCTCCTTGCTTGATCTAACCGCTGCCGCACACCAGTGTTAAGTTGGAACACACATATCTGGGATGCCAATGGTTATGTGCACTGGGCCACTATAATAGTCCAGTAGGTGTCATTTGCATCATTTGGGTGCTTCAGAAAACGTGAGTACCCGTATTACTGGGGGAGTGAATTGATTCAGAAATACCATACTGATTTGCACTAGGAGTCGCCCTTTCCTCCCTTCCTTTTATAGATTTTGGAATCCACCTTTGATTCTAGAAGGAGCAGCCCGCTACAGTGCACAGTTTGCTGGGACACTGCAAGTTCCCAGACCACTCTCTTAGGCATTACCTCTGCCTTCATATATTGTGAGTATATTCATCTACACATGTTTTTTATCCAATTACCATATTGGCTACACTAGGAGGCGCCCTTTCTTTTTCCCTTCTATCTTTCCAGTACACAAGAACTGCTTGTGCAAGGATAATTGCAAACAGCGTATGCTTTAAACTTTTAATACACGCTCAAATTAACGTGCCCATTATATTTCAATATTGCTAACATTAGTGATAATGACTTGTAATCTAGCCCTATGTTCCTTTTATTTTTAATGGGCTTAAAAGTGTATACTTATATATTTTTGTATACATGTTTTTATTTGTGTATATATGTATTTATGTATGTACATACATATTTACACATATAAACATAAATACACATGTATACACAAATATTCTAATATATGCATTTATACACACAAAGACATATACACTGGAGCCCTTTCAAGTCAAACACTTTGCCATATAGAATTTCCCTTTTTAATCCTTTTAAAACCTTTATATCAATATTAAAATTATATTTTCATTAAAAGGTATATACAGTATATGAGTATAATAGTTTATTTTATTACATTTTGGATGCGTTTTGTGAAGAAAAAAAAAAATAACCCTTGAACTTTACTTCAGGTCTCAAGTCACGCTAAATATTCTAGTACAGTTTTGTCTTTTGCTGAATGCAACCTATAACTTTCAACTTGTAATATGAGTGCTATTTTGCACGGACACAATATCTATTGAAAGTATAGGTGATTTCAGCCGTGCTAAACATTCTCTGTTATTTGGGATTTACCATGGATTTGTAATATCAGGTTGTGCGCTAATGTTAGGGAGGTCCAGCGATATGGCTTATTGTGCTCTCCCCTATAATTAGCGCACCACTTGTAATCTGGCCCAATGTGTTTTCTGATAGATTGGGATACTGATGGCAAGTGTTCTCAACATAAAGTGTCTGATGTTTAAAAGAACAAAGTTGCTAGTTTCCATGAGAGCATACTGAGGTAGGCTTAGGAGTGTGAACATGTCATGACATCTTTAAAATTAAGCATTTTCAGAAATAGTAGTATTTAGAAGTGACACTTTATAATTGTATACCCGTCTGTTTGTGAAATGTGTTCATTTGTAAATATACAGGCCTAGAATATAAGTTGAGCTCAAATGAGGGTGCATTATCATTTGCTTGGTCCCAAGAATAGTGCCCTATAATTTTAATGGACAACGCAGGAAGCACTATTAGCGCTCATATTACAAATAGCATTTTCTGCTACTTAAAACAAACATGAAAAATATATGGAAATTCTGGTTATATTTATAGTTATCACATGTAAAATTTAAAGTGGAATTTAAAGGATATAGTTTATGAGAAGCTGCGGGACTGGGAAGGGCTATGTATGTGTGTATGTGTGTGGTATTTTAAATTAAAGGGACACTGAACCCAATTTTTTTCTTTCGATAGAGCATGCAATTTTAAGCAACTTTCTAATTTACTCCTATTATCAATTTGTCTTCATTCTCTTGCTATCTTTATTTGAAAAAGAAGGAATCTAAGCTTTTTTTTTGGTTCAGGAACTCTGGACAGCACTATTTTATTGGTGGATGAATTTTTTCCATCAATCAGCAAGAACAACCCAGGTTGTTCACCAAAAATGGGCGGCATCTAAACTTAGATTCTTGCATTTCAAATATAGATACCAAGAGAATGAAGAAAATGTGATAATATGAGTAAATTAGAAAGTTGCTTAAAATGTTTTGCTCATGAAAGAAAAAAATTGGGTTAAGTGTCCCTTTAAATTTCAAAGCAAAATCATAATATATATGAACTCCATTATTTGGTCTGAGGTTTATCTCACTTTTGGATTAGAGCTCAAGCAATATCTGACATGAGTTCTTTAGCATCCCCTGATAGAAGTCTATTATGTGAGGGATTTAAAGCACCCATGCTATCAAGCATCCAGGTGTTATTATGCCCCAGACTAATGTTATAGCACTAAAATATTACTTTTTACTTGTAATATATGTGTCAAAAAATAAAATTGCTATTGATTTAACTTGAGCATTATTAACCCATGATAGTGCTAATTTTCTTGTGCTCTACTTTTAATCTAGCCGAATATGTTCATTTAAGAATTATTTATGAAAACAAAAATGTGCATAATTCTTTTTTTCCTACTTTTTTCTTATTTTTCTCATGTGTGCCATAACAGTTTGGAAACTACCATTCTATTGTACAAAGGAATTAGTCTCATAAATGACACTTTTTATACACAATTTAAATAATTACGCATTTTTAATAACTAACACAGATATTAAAAGAAAATAAATCAAGGTCGTGGTCATAATTATATTTGCCAAATAGGGATTCTGATTTTGCAATTCGAAATTGCATATGTAAGTCTAGATATTTGTAAGCAATTAACTAATAGAACAAATTGTGAAAGCTTTTTTTTTTTTTTTAAATAGTTTCGGAATGTACTTTATAAAAGTAACCGCAGACATAATTTCAGTGTGATGAGCTCATGTATTTTAATTTCTGTAAGATTGTATTTTATTTATAACAGCCCATTGATCTTCCATAATCTCTGTTTAATATACTCCTATTCAATTATATTACGTCCTGAATGTGTTTCTTTCATCAGAGAGTTGTTACATTTTTTTTGATGTACAGCCACATCTACAAAATTCAAAAGTTTTTTTTTTTAAATACATTTTTATGTATAAAAATAAATAGGTAAATATAATGGACCAAGAAATTGGGAGATACACAGACCTAAATTCAATAAAAAAAAGTTTATTAAACTAAAATCTTGCAAAAAAAAATCTTGACACATCAGTGCAATTCAAAATTTGTTCCCGCACCTTTCAAAAGCTGCGAGTTACATGTTAAGTTTCATTATGAGCAACACAGTAGTATCTATCTTGTAATTGTTTACTTCTCTGTGCTTAGAACCACTGTGAAGAATACCAGGTTCACAAAATCATACAGATTTCAGACCTATATCTCCGACCTTGCCTCCAGATACTTTTCCTCCCATCCCCTTCGCTCTGCTCACAACCTCCTCTTCTCCTTCTCTCTTGTTACCTCTTCACATTCCTGTCTACAGGACTTCTCCAGACTGGCCCCTATTTTGTGGAACTCTCTGCCTCGTTCCACAAGACTCTCCCCTAGTTTCAAAGATTTGAGGGCTTCTTTAAAGGGACACTGAACCCAAATTTTTTCTTTCATGATTCAGATAGAGCATGCAATTTTAAGCAACTTTCTAATTTACTTCTATTATCAATTTTAATTAATTCTCTTGCTATCTTTATTTGAAAAAGAAGGCATCTCAGCTAAGGAGCCAGCAAATGTTTGCTTCAGGACCATGAACAGCACTTGTTTATTGGTGCTGACCAATCAGCAAGGACAACCCAGGTTGTTCACCAAAAATGGGCCGGCATCTAAACTTACATTCTTGCTTTTCAAATAAACATACCAAGAGAATGAAGAAAATTTGATAATATGAGTAAATTAGAAAGTTGCTTAAAAATGCATGCTCTATGTGAATCACGAAAGAAATTTTTTGAGTACAGTGTCCCTTTAAGACTCTACTGTTCAGAGATGCATACAACATGCGCTAACCTCTTCTAACCTCAGTTTCTTACCTCTTTGCTATCCCCTTGAACCCCCTTAGCATGTAAGCTGATGAGCCCATCTATTTGTAGATCATCATTATGAGAGCTAATTACAACAGTGCAACTCTTGACAGGACCCTCTGCCCACGTGTTTCCTTTAAATAGTACCTGCATATCATGTATATGGTTATAGCCCTGCAGAATCTGTTGGCACTCTAGAAATAATAATACAGAACAAACATATTAAAACAATAAAAAAACTCTCTATAAAACAGTCCACTTGAACATAAGCACAAACTTTAAAGATATTTCACAGAGGTAATAGAATGAATGATCGGAGGTGTAGATAAAAAAATCCTGACCACATATCTAAGGGCCACAGAACATCCACAGTCAGTCCCTCTTTCATGCCTCTTTCTATTTAGAGAGATTATTTTTTAATAACAATACAGAAGTGTGAATCTTTGAGGGTCTCCAGCACAAGAGTGTTATCTATTTAGCACAATTAAATAATATGGTTGATAGAAACATTTTAGCTGTGTTTGGGTGTGAGATGGGGACGTTTAAAAACACCACTTTTAAAACAATTTCAATAGTACAGATTAAAAGTTTACTCACAATTTCTATGATAGCCAATCAATATGAAATTATTTATTTGCATCACCACAGCTACTTCAACTCCCTACCACCATAAAGAAGAGGGGTGGAGTTAAAGCATCCAGTTCATATCCAACAGACATGATTGATAAGCCCTTCTATCATGCAGATGTTTGAGCAAGTACAGGGGTAATAGCTGCTTGAGCATTAAGTGATGCAATGATAAATAATCACCACAATGCCGGGTGGAGATGTGTACATTAAAGATGTGCATTCAGACATTGGACAAATGAAAATGTGTCCTAATTTTGCTGATTCATTGAATCGTCCTATATACGAACAGCTGAATGCAATGAATTTTTTTTAATTCATTTGCATCTTTAGGGATAAAAAAAGTGAAGGAAGGGGGTAGGAGTTATACTGTTTAGTTAAATGGACACTGAACCCAATTTTTTTCTTTTATGATTTAGATAGAGCATGCAATTTTAAGCAACTTTCTAATTTACTCCTATTATCAAATTTTCTTCATTCTCTTGGTATCTTTATTTGAAATGCAAGAATGTAAGTTAAGATGCCGGCCCATTTTTGGTGAACAACCTGGTTTGTTCTTGCTGATTGGTGGATAAATGCATTCACCAATAAAAAAATGCTGTCCAGAGTTTCTGAACCAAAAAAGAAGCTTAGATGCCTTCTTTTTCAAATAAAAAAAAAGAAAAATTGATAATAGGAGTAAATTAGAAAGTTGCTTAAAATTGCACGCTCTATCTGAATCACGAAAGAAAAAAATTGGGTTCAGTGTCCCTTTAATAATTTTATTTTTTGTAATGATGTACAGCAGGTCTGACCATTCATGTGTCCACCCCCTGTCCAATATTGCCTCAGTATTACTCATGACTGATACTAGGGACAGCCAGTCAGGCTTTAAATTTTGGATTTTAGTCATACAGGCTTGTCCAATCATGCCTTAATCTAGCATATATAGGTGGGAGACTAGAGAAGGCTGAGACATTTTTGCATCACTTTGACTAGAGCTATTAGATCATGCAGATGTGTAACTTCTGTACTTCTGTGAGCTAGTCATTGACTCAAATTCAATCAGAGAGTTTTATGTTCTGTTAACATTGAAAAATAGGTTAATTTAATTGTTTGAATTCTATAGTATAACATTTTTGTTAATATTAGTTGTCTCTATTTTCTGCTGCCAGCAGATCCTTACACTGCTACTTAAATTTACATGGCTGTAGATGTCTAATTATTATATTGTTACTTGACCAGACTGTCATATCTCAATAGTTATTGTCAGATATATGTTTTCAAAAATAGTTAGGGGCCATATATAGAACTTTTTGTTTTTCTGTTTTTTTTTTGTTTTTTTTATGGTTTTACTTAATTTTTTTAGAATTTTCAATAGTCATTATTCTCATTTAAACCTACTGAATTCAGAATAAACTATTTTATATGTAAAGTCCTAAATTATATAAATATAACTTTTTTTTAATTATTTCTAGTTGTCTGATATATTATGTATATATTTTGTGTTCAGTAAACATATATATTTCCTGCTTTAAATTATGTCACATTATATTGTATTGAATGTAATATTCAGTTTAGGAAAATATCAACATGGATAGATGTTTTAATGGCAAATACAGAATGATTATTCCAATAGGAGCAGTGGGAATATTCCTACCAATTAAGACGGATGTGTTTTGAACTCTGAGTGGACTAGACTCAATGGAGATGGTCCAAAAATTATTAAAATGTTTTTTTTTATAAACTTAGTTGAAAATCACCATAGGATAATGATGAAACTGGAGATATATGTCTCTCTGAAGAGTTGTTTGGCTTCTTGGTGAATCAGGATTAGTTTTCCATTGTTAATTTTAAAATGATCTGCTTCTTGACATTTCTTTTTAACTTGGAGAGACCCGGTGACCCTTACTTGTTAATTCTTCAAGTTTCTATGTAACCATAATCATTTGCATTGAGATGCAGGCAACACATGGACACTACAACAATATAAAGGACAGTTTCATAAGTATAAATATTCAAGATTTCCCACAAATAATTATTTTATACACTTTCTTTAGGCTAAGACATTTAAGAAATCATAACATTAACACTGGATTAAACTACTTCTATCTTTTAAAATTGAAATGTGTGTAAAGCAATTTTGTTCAATCTCTTCAGTCACAATATGGGAGGGGAAAAAAGAATTAGAGATGAGTAGAGTATATGAACGTGAGAAAAATATGAATTAATAATTGAAGGAAGGGGTGTGTGATAAGCTCAAGACAGAGCAGGAAGTAGAGTTTTTACATGGACATTAGATATATTTTTTTATAGATAGAATATATAATTAATTAAGCACTGCACTGCAAAATGGTGTGCATACAAATTAAGGGCCAGATTACAAGTATAGCAGTATTTAATGCTCCCGCTCACTCGCTAACTCCGCTAGACGTAAGCTTTTTGCACACATCAGGTACGGCTTGTATTAAAGGTCCAGAGTAGTCAATGGAGCAAAAAAAGTGGAAAAAACACCCTACTTGCATGCAAACCCAATTGCATATTCTCAATTTCTCTAACCCAACATGAAAATATTAATATTTCACATTCCAATGTTCATCATATTAGAGAATATGTTCTATTTATTAATAAATACATATTTCTACATATATCTGATGGTATTTTGGTACAATATATCTATACCTATATACAGTATATACATGATTATTTTTAGGTATAGATATATACAGATATATTTAGGAATATCTATTTAAAAAGACATACAACACATTCTGCTATGTGCAGAACATTGAAATGTGAAACATTTACATTAAATACAGAGTATAACACTTTATCAAATATGAATATGGCACAAATATGTTTTTACATGCTTTTAGCTACTTGACTGCAAAGGGCTGCAATCCACTTCTATATACTGTATGTGTACATATGTATTTATGTATTTATATATGTGTATATATGTCTGTAAATACATATATACTGTACACATATAATTACATGTGTATATACATTCATATACATGTTTAGACATGTATATGTATATATCTCTATGTTAAAGCCCTTTGCCTGCCTTTTGTTTGTTTGTTTTCTAACACCTCATATCTTTGAGCCCTTTTAACTTTTTTGTGCCATTTTTTTAAAAATCATTTTTATTAGATGGTGATATTATGAATGTAACTGTACTTGTAATGTATGTTTGATGTGTTTTGTGACACTTTTTGTTTCACAAAACAGTTAACCAGAGCTTTGAGGACGTGGTAATCATTCTAGCATTAATCGTGATTGTGCTCAAGCAATCACATTTACTTTCAACTTGTAATACGAGCGGTAAACTTGACACACGCAAACACCAGTGATAAATCCCTTTTCGCTCGTGCATAACTGTTAACTCGCCACTCATAATATGGCCCTAAATGGATTGATTCCAATCCTTTAGAAAAACGTATCCAATAATTTATCTACAAAAATCCCCTTAGTCTTTAATGGTGTTTTTTCTGTTGAAACTCATTAGAAAGATTTTTCTAAATGATTGTAATCGACCCCAAAGTGTTTCATTTAACAATGCCATTCTTTTAGTACATTTTTAAGGGGGACAAAATTAATAAGGAGAATGTAAGAATTTACGAAATTAAGATAGGCTGAAAAGGCTGCAGTTTACACAATTTACTCTCAAAAATATGCATCACACAAGGGATATTATTACCGATATAACCCTATATAAGCAACTGTTAGATGACATTTTCATCAGCAGATGATGTACAAAGGAGAAGGGCCATCCAATGAGACTTGAGGAGCAGAGATTTTAACTAGAACAGCATACGTTTTTTCTTACAGTAAATATAATAAGTTTAAGGAATGTTTTAGCAAATTCAGTAGATGGTTTTTTTTGTTTTTTTTAAAAAAAGGACTAGGTATTTTTTGGCAAAGAAGTATTTACAGAAATTTAACAGTATTGACTGTACAGTAGCTTTTTGATTTATGGAGAAATCTGGTGGCCACTTTAGCTTAAACAAGTAATTTTTCCTCTTTGACGCACATTTGGATATTGCTTCAGTTTATGGGAGAGTTGGCTTCTTTTGCATCCACAGTAGTAACAGGAATGTGTGACTTTTTTAACTTGGTGAACTTTTGTTTTATATTATGCTTGATTAAACATTTAGGCCTAGACCTAAATGTATTATTGTATTATTTACTAACCCTTTTAACTCTAGAAATGACTCAGAACCGTTCTCCTCTCAAGCCCTGGAAGCACATATCTCCATCATATATAAAACCTGGCAAAGATCACTTAAATTTACAAAATTACAGACCAATTTCCCTATTAACACAGACCTTAAAATGTTCACCAAACTCTTGGCTAACCGGCTCAATGCGGTCCTCCAAGAACTAATTCATAAGGATCAAGTTGGCTTTGTCCCTTCAAGGGAAGCAAAGGACAACACTATCAGAGTCAATTAATAGAATATGCCACGTTACACCACATATCTCTCTTAGTTCTGTCAACTGACACGGAACAATGTGTTAGTTAAAATGGGAATGTGACCTAAATTCTTGGCCAGAATTTTCGCAATGTACGCATCCCCAATCGCCCGTGTAAGAGTTAATGGTTCACTGTCAGCCCCTTTTAACATATAAAATGGCACTAGACAGGGATGTCCCTTATCCCCAATATTATTCGCCTGTGTGATTGAAATACTACCACTGAAAATAAGAAACCACCCTGATATTAAAGGATTGAAGCTAGAAAACACACATCATAAGTTAATGCTATATTCAGACAGCATTTTATTCTTCATTACCAACCCCCTTACTACTATACCACATATTTTACAACACTTAGAGGAATTTGGCCAGGTATCTAACTTTCTAATCAACAAAAGTAAATCTGAAATACTAAATATTAACCTACCTCTCAACGAAGAAAAGTTAGTAAAAAACATATGCCCTTTCCAATGTCAAAAAATATCCCTCAAATACCTTGGAATACGATTAACCTCCAACCCAGAGGACCTTTTCAATCTTAACTATAAACCACTCCTCACAGCCATAATCTCAGACCTCTCTTCATGAATGAGCAAAAAAATATCTTGGTTAGGCAGAATCAATCTGGTCAAAATGAGCATCCTCCCTAGACTGCTCTATATATTTCAGACTCTCCCCATCCCAACTCCAAAAACCTACATAGGTTAATTACAGGGGAAACTATTAGAATTTATTTGGAGAAACTCCAGACCCAGGATTATTAAGAAAATGATGCACCTTCCAACAACAATGGATGACCTAGGGGTCCCTGACCTTCTTAAATACAGACAAGCTATCTTCCTCCAACACATAATAGACTGCTTCACTAATGTACAAAACAAAATCTGGGTCCAACTAGAACATGACATAACACAATTAACTCATTTAGGTGCACTATGCTGGTCCCCAAAAGAGAGAGATAAACTACTAAAAGACAGCACAAAAATGATAAATGACTCTGTTTGGGATAAAATAATTTACCTACCCCCACATCTTTTCTAAAATATCTCCACTTACACCCCTGACACACAATTCAGAATTCACTCCATGAATGTCAAACCCCCCAAAAAACCTTAGGCCCGAATAATCGAGCACTACAAGTCTTCCATTTAGGAAATAACCAACAATCAGCCACACTCACCGATTTAGTCACAATGGGCTTCCCAGCATTTAACAATTGGCTTTTTACAGACAATGCATCTCATACGTGTCAACACATCCACAAAATAGGAATATGATCAGATCCTTAACCCCCTACGAATCCCTATGTACTAAAAACACCCCAACTAGACATGCTTTATCCCTAACATATAATAATATATTACAACAAATATTACCGGGAAATACTCCCTACTACATAGATAGGTGGAGTACAGAACTTGGAATAGACATCTCCTATACAGACGCAATACTAATTTACAACAGTGTCAAAAAATCTCCCATTTCATGTAAATATATAGAACTCAACACTAAGATATTACAGAGACTGTACCTGACACCAGCAAGATGTAAGAAAATATATAACCTTAATACAGCAAACTGTTGGAGATGTGGCTCACCAACAGGACACATGGACCACATATTGGTGGCATGCAATGCCCAAAACTTTCAGACATTTGGGACCAGATAGCACGTGAATCAAGCAAAATTTTAGAAATCAATGTACCATTAGATCCATGCCTATGGCTTTTTGGTAAAACCCCTAAGAAATTCAACACACCACAAAAAAAGCTATTCAATATCTTGAGCAACTATTTTTAAATAATGTTAGCAAGAAATTGGAAACCTGATAAAATACCCATTATATCCCAATGGCACCAAGAAATTCATAAGAGGAATATCACTTTATGAAAATTAAAAAATTTGATACATACGCACAGATGCAATCACTTTGGGAATCATATATAACTTTAATATAAATTATATAACCTTCCATTGTTCTCTATCTAAGATATTATCGAACATTTCATTAATGAGGTCATAGCCAAATAGTAGAATTTTTCCTTTTCATGTTATATGTGAATAGATATGACATACTCTTTAAACATACAAGTCAGTAAAAATTGATGCTAGACAAAATGTTATTGTTTTTCATCGCCTTTCAATTATGATCAAAGCACTCTTAATGATTAAAACAATAATGTAAAATGACATAATTTTTATTGTAATTCTCATTTGAAATATGTTCGACTTTGGCTTTCAATAAAAAAAATTTTAAAAGAAAACTTTTAGGCCTAGACTACAAATAAGAGCAACACTTTTAGTGCTATGGCACATTAACATTGTTCAATTGCAATTAATTCTACTTCCATTCTACAAGTCCAAGTACAATTTTTTTTTCGCTCAAGCGATAGTCTAGTGCATGCTAACATCTGCATGTTAGATAGTGCGGGTGTGCTAAATCCCTGATATAATAGACTTCTATGGGGTTACGCAGTAAAATTCAAGTTGGATAACGCTCAACCACTAAGCCATACAACCATCCTCACATACAATGACTATAAAGAAATAAAGGCATTAAATTAAAGGCAAACTCCAGCAGTTAAATATTGGTAAAGTTTCAAACTTACTTGGAATTTTTTACACAAATTGCAACTTTTATATGAAACCGAGTATTTTGCCTGCAACAATTTATATATGTTTAGTGCTAGAGCTTGTTATTGTTGCAATTATTGCCTAAGCAGTATTGTATATAATTGACTATAGCAAAGGCAATAATTACATCACCCATGAGGCTTTTCAGGGAATGTGTCTTTGGATGGCAAAACACTGACAGTTTAAAATGGCTTTAAAAAAAAAATTTCGTATGTATAATATATATAATGTCTTTAAAATTGTCTCCTCATCGGCCAATCCTAGGCAAAACAGGGCTGGTGATAGGTATACACACATGTCATCCATGATTGGCTCAAAGGCACTCCAGACCTGTAGTGCATTGCTGATCTGTAGATGACTTTAACTATGTATTTAACCCTACACTTCTGCACAAGCAATAGTGCAATAATAAAACACTTTATAAAGGCTATAACCAACAAGTTATAGCCTTTCAATATTGCTTCTTTATGTCCCTTTAAATTAATTACGTAGTTTACACTCCAGAGAGTGTTTTATTGATCCTATAATAAAACAATCCAATCAAACAAATATATTTTACAAGATAATAATCAAAACAGTTTTGTTCTCATTGTTGAATTATCATGAAATAACATTACTTATTGTTTTTTTTTTTCTAGGAGTTTGTGCTGTTGGAAAGCCAATGTGTTTACTCTTTGAATATATGGCACATGGAGATCTAAATGAATACCTGCGGCACAGATCACCACGAGCTCTCAGTAGTCTAAGTCACTCTAGTCTTGCTGCAAAAGTAAGACTGTCTGACTTCAATCCATCTCCGCTCTCTTGCACTGATCAGCTCCACATTGCACGTCAGGTGTCAGCTGGTATGGCTTATTTGTCAGAACGCAAATTTGTCCACAGAGACTTAGCCACAAGAAATTGTTTAGTTGGCGAGAGCATGGTGGTTAAAATTGCTGATTTTGGACTTTCTAGAAATATATATTCAGCTGATTATTACAAAGCAAATGAGAATGATGCAATTCCAATTCGCTGGATGCCTCCAGAGTCTATCTTCTATAATCGTTATACATCAGAATCTGATTGCTGGGCTTACGGTGTGGTCCTGTGGGAAATATTCTCTTATGGCATGCAGCCATATTATGGTATGGCTCATGAAGAAGTCATCTACTATGTCCGAGACGGAAATATTTTGTCATGTCCAGAGAACTGCCCTTTGGAGCTATATAATCTGATGCGTCTTTGCTGGAGCAAGATACCCTCGGATAGGCCCAGCTTTGCATGCATTCATCGCATTTTGGAACGCATGTACGAACGGGCGGTTTCTACTGTTCAAGTCTGATGAAGAGTCACCTCAATGTAGAATTTTATCTTTAAATATCCAAATCTGTGCCTTATTATATAAGCTGCCAAAAAGCTTCATGTGCACACATTGTGTTGATGGAGAATTGTGTGAGGAAATACAGCACAAAGGAAGCCACTGAAGCACAATATGAATTTACATCAACATTAAAAAAAAAGAAATACATTGAAATACATAGATAGATATGTATCTGATTTAATAGGTGATACAAAGGGTAACATCTAAAGAAATATAAATGCAGTGTGTTCTCAAGTTTTATTTTCATTACCCTGGTCAAAAAGGATGATCTTCCTGGAGTCATTCTGAAGTAATCAATGACTCAAGTCTAGTCATCAGAAGCCACCCTGAAGTGTGCCCACAGGGTGAAATATTTAAATGAGATGACTAGAGTCATTCACTGGCTGTTCATGCTTGTGCATTAATTAGTAAGGTAATCTGCTAATCATTCTGAAGTAATCACAAATCATTTTTTACTTTAGCTTATTATTTAGCAAGCCTGATGATGTCTGATGATGGGCAAATGGATTCTAAAGTAGTTTGATGATCATCAAATGACTCTAGGATGGTCTCTAAAGTAATCCTGTTTGTCTTGGGTAATCAGGATTTCTATAATAATAACGGGGTTATATTAGCGTCCCTGTGTGTGGAGAAAAAAATGTAAGGAAATATATAAGCCTCTGTCACTGACTAAGTTAAAGAATTATATATATTTTCCCCAATGTAAGCAAACAGTGGAATGCAATAGAATGAATTAAGAATTAGACATATTTGCCATACAGAAGCACAGAGCTCACTCTTTAAGCCATCCATTCCTAAAATTTTGTTGCTAAGAATACTAAAGTGTGTGTGTGTGTATATATATATATACACGTATATATATATATTATATATATATATATATATATATATGTATAGCTCATAAAAATGGCACAGCTTTCATTGTATGGCATTTCTTTACAAATAAAACAAAACGCAACAAGGCTTGCACCCTATCAATATTAAATATCATGGGCGCGATCCGATATACGGCGCAGGTTTCGGCGCAAGCTTGGAAACCTGCGCCGCCCGTAGTTTCAGCTCGCAACTCGAGCTATCCCATATACGGCGCCGTCAGAGGCCAAAGTGCCGTAAGTCTCACAAACCAGCGATGTCCAGAAATCTGCGTAAGTACAAATTTCTGGAGTCGCCAGTGACTTTCGGCACTTTAGAAACTGCCGCCGCATAAAAAACCTGACTAAGTTATTAAATCACCCATACTGTCTAACACGCCTCCTAAACATAGCCTGACACGTCTAACCCTCTATCCGCTATCCCCCCTCACTCTCCTAATAATAATAAATGTATTAACCCCTAAACCGCCGCTCCCGGACCCCGCCGCCACCTACATTATCTCTATTACCCCCTAATGTGAGCCCCTACACCGCTGCTACCTATTTTATCTATATTACCCCCTAATGTGAGCCCCCTACACCGCCGCTACCTATTTTATCTATATTACACCCTAATGTGAGCTCCTACACCGCCGCCATCTATATTACCTACCCCCTAATGTGAGCCCCTTACACCGCCGCCATCTATATTACCTACCCCCTAATGTGAGCCCCTTACACCGCCGCCATCTATATTACCTACCCCCTAATGTGAGCCCCTTACACCGCCGCCATCTATATTACCTACCCCCTAATGTGAGCCCCTTATACCGCCACCATCTATATTACCTACCACCTAATGTGAGCTCCTACCCCGCCGCCAGCTATATTAAAATTATTAACCCCTAATTTAATCCCCCTACACCGCCGCCAGCTATATTAAATTAATTAACCCCTAATTTAACCCCCCTAAAGTAATCACCTCTATTACCAGCCCTTAAAAGGGCCTTTTGCGTGACATTGCCCCAAAGTAACATCTCTATTGCCAGCCCTTAAAAGGGCTTTTTGCGGGGCATGCCCCAAAGAAATCAGCTCTTTTACTAGCCTTTAAAAGGGCTTTTTTGCGGGGCATTGTCACAAAGAAATCAGCTCTTTTGCATCTAATCTAAATCCCCCTACACCGCCGCCACCTATATTAAATAGATTAACCCCTAATCTAATCCCCCTACACTGCCACCACCTATATTAAATAGATTAACCCCTAATCTAATCCCCTACACCGCCGCCAGCTATATTAACTATATTAACCCTAATTATATTAGGGTTAATATAGTTAATAAAGTTATTATATTATATATATTAACTATATTAACCCTAATTATATTAGGGTTAATATAGTTAATATCGTTATTATATTATATATATATTAAGTATAATAACCCTATCTAACTCTAACATCCCTAACTAAATTCTTATTAAAATAAATCTAATTAATATTAATATTATTAATTAAAATATTCCTATTTAAATCTAAATACTTACCTATAAAATAAACCCTAAGATAGCTACAATGTAATTAATAATTACATTGTAGCTATTTTAGGGTTTATATTTATTTTACAGGTAACTTGGTATTTATTTTAACTAGGTACAATAGTTATTAAATAGTTAATAACTATTTAATATCTACCTAGTTAAAATAATTACCAATTTACCTGTAAAATAAATCCTAACCTAAGTTACAAATACACCTACACTATCAATAAATTAAATAAACTACAAATATCTAAACTAAACTACAATTAAATACACTAAACTAAATTACAAAAACAAACACTAAATTACAAAAAATAAAAAAGATTACAAGAATTTTAAGATAATTACACCTATTCTAAGCCCCCTAATAAAATAACAAAGCCCCCCAAAATAAAAAAAATTCCCTACCCTAATCTAAATTACAAAAGTTCACAGCTCTATTACCAGCCCTTAAAAGGGCCTTTTGTGGGGCATGCCCCAAAGAAATCAGCTCTTTTGCCTGTAAAAAAAACAACACCCCACCCATTACAATCCACCACCCACATACCCCTATTCTAACCCACCCAATCCCCCCTTAAAAAAACCTAAGTCTAACCCCCAAGTGCTCCTTACCTGTCCTGAAGACCGGCGGAGAAGGTCCTGTTCCAGGTGGCGACCTCTTCTTCTTCCAGGATCCAGCCGGTGCGGAGCGGAGGAGTTGAAGATCATTGACCGCGGAGCTGAAGACCGTCCATCTGGAACTGAAGACCAGCGATGCTGGAACTGAAGATCGGCGATGGTGGAACCGAAGACCTCTGGAACTGAAGACCAGAGCCGGAACGTGGAGGATCCTCTTCATACGAACGCCGCCGTACACTGAATAGGAATTCAAGGTACGCGATTAAAAATGGCGTCCCTTGAATTCCTATTGGCTGATTTGAGCCTTCAAATTCAAATCAGCCAATTGGATGCGAGCTACTTTAATTCTATTGGCTTATTTGAATAGCCAATAGAATAAGAGCTACTGTAAGTCTATTAGCTGATTAGAATAGCCAATAGAATTACAGTAGCTCTTATTCTATTGGCTTTATTAGGGATTGTGGCGGGGGATCGCGGTTGACAGGTAGATAGACATTGCGCATGCGTTAGGTTTTATTTAGCCGATCGCGGTTGACAGGTAGATAGACATTGCGCATGCGTTAGGTGTTAGGTTTTATTTAGCAGATTGCGGTTGACAGGTAGATAGACATTGCGCATGCGTTAGGTGTTAGGTTTTATTTGGCAGGTAGTTTAGGGAGTTACGGGGCTCCAATAGACAGCATAAGGTTTATTACGGCTGCATTTTGTGGCGAGGTGAAAATGGAGTAAGATTTCTCCATTTTTGCCACGTAAGTCCTTACGCTGTATATTGGATACCAAACTGCGCGGGTTTGGTATACTTGCCTATGGCCCAAAAAACTACGGGCGAAGGCAGAAATATACGAGCGTAACTTCTAGGTTACGCCGTATATAGGATACCAAACCCGCGCAAATGTTGGCGTCGCCGGCTTCTGCGGGCGACGCTGTATATCGGATCGAGGCCCATATGTTTATTCATCACTTAAATACACATAGAAGGTTCAAAACACATAGGTGCAGACAAACACATCTTATGATAAATGAAATATTAATTTGCGTTATTCAAAAACGACGTTACAGCCTGTTGAGCATTCTGAAGTTTAATATGCATAGATGGACTGACAGTGGTTCCTATACAATCTATATGAGTTATATAGGGAGGGCATAGTGATTTAAATGTATCCTTATACTTTAATCTCTACTCAAAAATAATAATTATATGTAGATAGAACATGGAATACCCAACTTCAGCCTTTCAAAGGCTACATAATAGACAATATTAACAATCTTATGAATCATTTTATGCTTTAACTATATAAAAAATCCTTTTACCAAATATTCTCTACTGCAGGCATAAGCACTTGAATCTCTCATTAACACTCTTCAGATTTATTTTACATTCAAATTAGCAATGGTCAATGTGTTGGCATATTCATTAAAATAATGAATGCTGGCTGGCCAAATATTTTATATTAAAGGGACAGTCTAGTCAAAATTAAACGTTCATGATTTAGATAGGGCATGCAATTTTAAACAACTTTCCAATTTACTTTTATCGTCCCATTTTATTTCTCTTGATATTATTTGTTGAAATCTAAATCCTTAGAGGCCACCTCTTATCTCAGTGCATTTTGACAGTTTTTTACAGCTAGACAGCACTAGTCTCATGTGTGCCATATAGATAACATTGTGCTCATTCCCGTGTAGTTATTTGTGAGCCAGCGCTGATTGGCTAAAATACAAGTCTGTCAAAAGAACTGAAATAAGGAGGTAGTCTGCAGAGGCTTAGATACAAGGTAATCACAAAGGTAAATTAATATAACAGAGTTGGTTATGCAAAACTGGGGAATGGGTAATAAAGGGATTATCTATCTTTTTAAACAATAAACATTTTGGAGTAGACAGTCCCTTTAAAGTTTTTTTGCACACTAATATAACATTTCTGTAAAATATTTGATTAAGGAAAAAGAACAAAAACATTTTATATGTTGACATTTACATTTTGAATGTGTGTTTTCTTCAACTGATTCATTTTTAAACATTTATTAAAATATTACATTTGATACACCAAAATTTGACACTTTGTTTTAAAGGAAAATTACATTTGTTCTATGGAAATTTTTACATTTTGAATGAATGTCAAGGAGAACATTTGCTCTTGTGTTTGAATTGCACCAATTAAATGATTGTCCATAAAATGTATAGCAGCATTAAAGTTTTTACTTCTGTTTGTTAAAACAGAAGCCAAATAACATATAGGGCCTAGTAATAAAAAAAACTCACCGGCATAGACAAAAATCACTCTTTTGATGCTTTTTTGAGCATTATATCGTAGTATATGTGTTTGTCCTTCATATCCAGAACCCTGCATAGAAAGATAAACAGATATGACTATTTAAAATTCTTTAAAAGGCCCCGCAGTACTGACGATTAGACATGTGTAGACCAAATAAATTTTGCTTCGGACATAATTTTCGTTTCAGATATTCAACTAAATTCATTTCCCCAAATATTTATTTCCTGCACTATTCATTTATTATTTCCTTTAAAGCAAAAATCGAATATTCGTTAAACATTTGCATTAATTTTTGTTATATGATTAATGTACATTTTTCGAAGCTACAGGTGAGAAGTTCACCTGTAGCTACAAATACTTACCTTAACACGCTCTAGAGAAGGTAAGTATTTAACCCTTGCATTTTTTTTAAAGGAAACAAATGAGATGATTTCCGTCAAATGTGCATTTATCTGAAAACAAATGCACATCTCTACTGTCGATACTTCTTAGATAATCTTTCCAGAGCAGAGAGCCCATAGTGTGATTAGATTTTGCATCAGACATTCATAAAGTAAAATCAGTCAGGTGCTGAGGTAATTGTCCTATCAATAAGCACCTATTTTTTCTTGCTAATTTTTACAAATGTTAACATATTTTATTAATTAAGGAGTTTAGATATATATATATATATATATACGGTTGTATTGAAATGCATTTAGCAATACATATGCACAAAGTTCTCAAACATTATTCACCAAGTTTTATAAGATTTTGCAGGTTTTTTTTCCACACTCTTGTATGTTTTATACATCACATAATCAGCTATTAAGGTGCAATAAAATGTGTACTTTACATGCAATATTTATTTATATTCCTTGTTGATATCCTCAGATAACTTAGGCCTAGTTTCCATTGATGTGGTAAATTGTGGAAACTGGTGATAAAAACATTAAAGTCTATAGAGAATTTTTATGTTACCATTAGTTTCCGAATGTTCCCACCTCAATGAAAACTAGGCCTAAATTTGCAAGATTCCAATGGCTATTACGTAGGTTGTAACTTGTATAAATATTGATTGAATAAAAGGCTGCTTATGTTTATTGTTATTTTCATGTCGTAGTAGTTTATATGTTGGGATTGAATTACTGAACAACACCATTATATGTGTACTTTTTGTTCTAATTTGTATTTTGTTTTATTAAAAAAAAAGCTTCTATTCCACTTTTTTATGTCTGTGTTTGTCTCCGAAAGAATAATAACATAAACACATAAGTTAATAATTTTGCTTAAAGGGACATAAATTTTTCTTTTGTGATTTAGACAGAGAATACAGCTTTAAAAACACTTTCCAATGCAATTCTATTATCAAATTTGCTTTGTTTTTTTTAGTATTTTTTGTTAGAGAGATACCTAGGTAGGTAGCATAGACATTTCATGAACAGTATATGACAGGAAACACTGCTGCTATCTAGTGTTTTTGATAATGTATACCACAGTTTTAAAACTGATGCCATTTATTGTACCACTCAGGTGTGCGCTCCTACCCCTTCCTTTCTGCTTCTCAACAAAGGGTACCAAGGAACAGAGTAAATTTGATAATAGAAGTAAATTTGAATGTTGTTTTAAATAGCATGCCCTATCTGAATCATGACAGGTTTTATGTCCCTTTAAATGTAATTATCTCAATAACATTAATTTTAAAATTAAAAGGTCATAAAATGTCCCTTGAAAACTTAATATACTATACCTTTACTTTTCACCTGTTGGAATTTTTTTTATACAGAAATACTGGTTACCACAGAGAGTATGTGGAGTTCATTCTAAGGACCGCTAAGTTTCTCTTGATGCATAGTTATTTTTCCTTTGAGGGGGTTTTCTATCACCAGAGATGCGGGACAGCGATGGGTGCGAAATTCGCGCCCTCCTACACCAACCTCTTCATGGGGTGGTGGGAGCTGTCCTGCATCTATGGGGATGGGAACTCCTTCAGGAGAAATATACACTTGTACAAGCGTTACATTCATTAATTGCTCATGGTGTGGAGGGGAACAAAAGAGAGTGCCCTAAAATTTGTAAATTGGATTAATACAACTGATATTGGACTAGAGTTCACTTTTGAATGTAACAAACAAACAATCACTTTCCTGAATTTAACCCTAAAGGGTGTACCCGGAAAGGGGATTGAAACTGAGGTTTACAGAAAACCGATTACGGCAATAATCTCCTCCATGCCAGGAGTAGTCATCCAAAACAAGTGTTTCGCTCTGTCGCAAAAGGGCAGTTCACAAGATTGAAGAGAAAGTGCAGCACTAAGCAGCAGTGTGAGTTACATGCCAATCTTTTGACAAAGTGACTAAAGGATAGAGGGTACAAACAGAGTATCATTCAAGGAGTATGGAAGGAGGTGGGAGCTACCAGGAGAATGGACCTTTTAACAAAACCAAGCAGGGAGTCAGATCTTCCAAAAGGGGCATTTTTTGTAACAGATTTTAGTGATCAGTATCACACCATTTGTAGGATAGTGCAAAAGCACTTTAGTCTTCTGGCTGCGGATGATGCCCTAGCCGACACTATACAACAAGGCTGTAAATGCTCATTTAGAAGAGGCCTCTCCCTGGGTAACATCTTAGCTCCCACACAGTTAAAAACAATAAAAAGGAATGATAGGACTTCATGGTTAAGATTCAAAGGTTTATACAGGTACAGTAATTCCACCTATAAAGTGTGTGACCATCTCATAATTGGAGAAGGCTTTAAAAGCTATGTCACCAATAAAACATTCAACCACAAAATGTGCATGAATTGCAGAACTGTATATGAAGTCTATTTAGCAGGTTGTACAAGTTGTCACCTACAGTATGTAGGTCTGACAACTAGGGAGGTGCATTCACGTATTCCGGGAACACCTATCTAACATAAAGGCGGGCATTCTTACCACTCCACTAGTCCAACACTTTAATAGGGTCCATAGCAAGGACTCTTCGAGTTTTAAATGGGCAATAATCAAAACTATTTGTGCAGGAATCTATGGCTATTGACATATTATATATGGTCTGATACTCTGATAATAAATAACCCCTCTGCATACACTCCCATATATGAATTGGACTGGGGGTAATAGTGGTATAGAGTGATCCCTTTCAGGGGAAGCCAGTTGTATATGCCAATACATGTCATTACATGGGAGTCATACCCTACATATAGTGTTTATATATATTTACAATTACAATTATTTCTTGCAGTCAAGCTTGTAACTAAATTTGAGCCAAGTCTATGCTGATATAGGGGGCAGACCTGTAACCTTTAATTTCTAACTTTCAGTCTTTGGTTACTTAATGTTTGGGTAGTTATTTCTTAATTTCAATTTCAGCTCTGTCTCTGGACATAATTTAATTAAATTAATGTCCTCTAAGTATATGTAAACAAAACAAACAGCATTTGCATAAATTGAGCCTTGTAATTAGGCTACTCTGTATGATTCACAGACATATATTTGTGCTCGTTGTAACTAATTATACCTTCTGAAATAATAAACTATATGTGAAAGATGCAATGTAAATAGTTAGGAAATGTTTTAGAGTATAATTATAAATAAATTTTTGCACTTATACAACTCTAAGCTTAGTTTTTCAGCTGTATTCCATTGAGGTAATATAGCTTTAAAGAGCATACCTTTAATGATCAGCTTGTATCGTTAGCCTATTAGCCAATAGGATGATATTAACCTCTTTTAAAAAGCCTGTATGCTAGAGGGATTATCAAGCAAGCTATTAGTACGGCATTGTAGCCGAAATGTTTAAGCTGCTTTCTACTACGCTATGGTGAATATTTAATGCAGTATCATTTTAATGATAAAGAAATAAAAGTCAAGTTTTAATTTTACGTATTGCTGCCAATCCATTTTTCTTTTAATCTCTGTGACAAGCCCAGAGCAACATTGCACTGCATGACGTGAGAATTTTGTTGCACTTTGTTCTTTGTATTGTATATTTAGACTTCTGATTTTGTTCTTAAAGTTTTATGACATACAGATTTGCACTTTCTATTTTGCTTTTTAATGCAATTAGATTCTGTACACAGCAGTGTATTTAGGATTGTGATTTTAAAAATTCTGATTATTATTTGAACGTTTCTGTGTAACTTCATAACAAATTAGGATCATATTTTGTTTATTTCTGTGTATCTTTTACAAATTACATTGCACTTTGTATTGGTTCTGACAGTTTCAGAAAGTGGGAGGAACATGGGAGGTCCCTGGACTAAAACGTAGTGTTCCCAGGGTAACCTGAATTTCTATCACAGTTATCTTGATATTCTCTAACGGCTAGATTTGGAGTTTTGTCGGTAACGACCCGAAAAACTAACGCCGGCTTTTTTCTGGCCGCACCATAAAAACAACTCTGGTATTGAGAGTCCACATAAAGGCTGCGTTAGGCTCCAAAAAAGGAGCGTAGAGCATTTTTAACGCAGCTTCAACTCTCGATACCAGAGTTGCTTACGCAAGCGGCCAGCCTCAAAAACGTGCTCGTGCACGATTCTCCCATAGGAAACAATGGGGCTGTTTGAGCTGAAAAAAAAACCTAACACCTGCAAAAAAGCCGCGTTCAGCTCCTAACGCAGCCCCATTGTTTGCTATGCGGAAACGCTTCCTACGTCTGCACCTAACACCCTAACATGTACCCTGAGTCTAAACACCCCTAACCTTACACTTATTAACCCCTAATCTGCCGCCCCCGCTATCGCTGACCCCTGCATATTATTATTAACCCCTAATCTGCCGCTCCGTAAACCGCCGCTACTTACATTATCCCTATGTACCCCTAATCTGCTGCCCTAACATCGCCGACCCCTATATTATATTTATTAACCCCTAATCTGCCCCCCACAACGTCGCCTCCACCTGCCTACACTTATTAACCCCTAATCTGCCGACCGGACCTGAGCGCTACTATAATAAAGTTATTAACCCCTAATCCGCCTCACTAACCCTATAATAAATAGTATTAACCCCTAATCTGCCCTCCCTAACATCGCCGACACCTAACTTCAATTATTAATCCCTAATCTGCCGACTGGAGCTCACCGCTATTCTAATAAATGTATTAACCCCTAAAGCTAAGTCTAACCCTAACACTAACACCCCCCTAAGTTAAATATAATTTACATCTAACAAAATAAATTATCTCTTATTAAATAAATTATTCCTATTTAAAGCTAAATACTTACCTGTAAAATAAATCCTAATATAGCTACAATATAAATTATAATTATATTATAGCTATTTTAGGATTAATATTTATTTTACAGGCAACTTTGTAATTATTTTAACCAGGTACAATAGCTATTAAATAGTTAAGAACTATTTAATAGCTACCTAGTTAAAATAATTACAAAATTACCTGTAAAATAAATCCTAACCTAAGTTACAATTAAACCTAACACTATACTATCATTAAATTAATTAAATACAATACCTACAATTACCTACAATTAAACCTAACACTACACTATCAATACATTAATTAAATACAATATCTACAAATAACTACAATGAAATAAACTAACTAAAGTACAAAAAATAAAAAAGAACTAAGTTACAAAAAATAAAAAAATATTTACAAACATAAGAAAAATATTAGAACAATTTTAAACTAATTACACCTACTCTAAGCCCCCTAATAAAATAACAAAGACCCCCAAAATAAAAAATGCCCTACCCTATTCTAAATTACTACAGTTCAAAGCTCTTTTACCTTACCAGCCCTGAACAGGGCCCTTTGCGGGGCATGCCCCAAAGAATTCAGCTCTTTTGCCTGTAAAAAAATAAACATACAATACCCCCCCCCCAACATTACAATCCACCACCCACATACCCCTAATCTAACCCAAACACCCCTTAAATAAACCTAACACTAAGCCCCTGAAGATCTTCCTACCTTATCTTCACCATACCAGGTTCACCGATCCGTCCTGAAGAGCTCCTCCGATGTCCTGATCCAAGCCCAACCGGGGGGCTGAAGAGGTCCATGATCTGGCTGAAGTCTTCATCCAAGCGGGAGCTGAAGAGGTCCATGATCCGGATGAAGTCTTCTATCAACGGCATCTTCAATCTTCTTTCTTCCGGATCCATCTTGCAGACCTCCGACGAGGAACATCCTCTTCTCCCGACGCCTACTAGCTGAATGACGGTTCCTTTAAGGTACGTCATCCAAGATGGTGTCCCTCGAATTCCGATTGGCTGATAGGATTCTATCAGCCAATCGGAATTAAGGTAGGAATATTCTGATTGGCTGATGGAATCAGCCAATCAGAATCAAGTTCAATCCGATTGGCTGATCCAATCAGCCAATCAGATTGAGCTTGCATTGTATTGGCTGATCGGAACAGCCAATAGAATGCGAGCTCAATCTGATTGGCTGATTGGATCAGCCAATCGGATTGAACTTGATTCTGATTGGCTGATTCCATCAGCCAATCAGAATATTCCTACCTTAATTCCGATTGGCTGATAGAATCCTATCAGCCAATCGGAATTCGAGGGATGCCATCTTGGATGACGTACCTTAAAGGAACCGTCATTCGGCTAGTAGGCGTCGGGAGAAGAGGATGTTCCGCGTCGGAGGTCTGCAAGATGGATCCGGAAGAAAGAAGATTGAAGATGCCGTTGATAGAAGACTTCATCCGGATCATGGACCTCTTCAGCTCCCGCTTGGATGAAGACTTCATCCGGATCATGGACCTCTTCAGCTCCCACTTGGATGAAGACTTCAGCCGGATCATGGACCTCTTCAGCCCCCCGCTTGGGCTTGGATCAGGACATCGGAGGAGCTCTTCTGGACGGATCAGTGTGATACCCGGTGAGGTGAAGACAAGGTAGGATGATCTTCAGGGGCTTAGTGTTAGGTTTATTTAAGGGGGGTTTGGGTTAGATTAGGGGTATGTGGGTGGTGGGTTGTAATGTTGGGGGGCTTGGGTATTGTATGTTTTTTTTTACAGGCAAAAGAGCTGAACTTCTTGGGGCATGCCCCGCAAAGGGCCCTGTTCAGGGCTGGTAAGGTAAAAGAGCTTTGAACTTTAGTAATTTAGAATAGGGTATTGCATTTTTTTATTTTGGGGGGCTTTGTTATTTTATTAGGGGGCTTAGAGTAGGTGTAATTAGAATAAAATTGTTGTAATATTTTTCTTATGTTTGTAAATATTTTTTTATTTTTTGTAACTTAGTTCTTTTTTATTTTTTGTACTTTAGCTAGTTTATTTAATTGTATTTATTTGTAGGAATTGTATTTAATTAATTTATTGATAGTGTAGTGTTAGGTTAATTGTAGGTAATTGTAGGTAGTTTATTTAATTAATTTATTGATAGTGTAGTGTTAGGTTTAATTGTAACTTAGGTTAGGATTTATTTTACAGGTAATTTTGTAATTATTTTAACTATTTTAGCTATTAAATAGTTCTTAACTATTTAATAGATATTGTACCTGGTTAAAATAAATACAAAGTTACCTGTAAAATAAATATTAATCCTAAAATAGCTATAATATAATTATAATTTATATTGTAGCTATATTAGGATTTATTTTACAGGTAAGTATTTAGCTTTAAATAGGAATAATTTATTTAATAAGAGTTAATTAATTTCATTAGATTAAAATTATATTTAATTTAGGGGGTGTTAGTGTTAGGGTTAGACTTAGCTTTAGGGGTTAATACATTTATTAGAATAGCGGTGAGCTCCAGTCGGCAGATTAGGGGTTAATGTTTGAAGTTAGGTGTCGGCGATGTTAGGGAGGGCAGATTAGGGGTTAATACTATTTATTATAGGGTTAGTGAGGCGGATTAGGGGTTAATAACTTTATAATAATAGCGGTGTGGTCCGCTCGGCAGATTAGGGGTTAATAAGTGTAGGCAGGTGGAGGCGACGTTGAGGGGGGCAGATTAGGGGTTAATAAATATAATATAGGGGTCGGCGGTGTTAGGGGCAGCAGATTAGGGGTACATAAATATAACGTAGGTGGCGGCGCTTTGTGGTCGGCAGATTAGGGGTTAATTATTGTAGGTAGCTGGCGGCGACGTTGTGGGGGGCAGGTTAGGGGTTAATAAATATAATATAGGGGTCGGCGGTGTTAGGGGCAGCAGATTAGGGGTACATAAGTATAACGTAGGTGGCGGTCGGCAGATTAGGGGTTAAAAAAATTTAATCGAGTGGCGGCGATGTGGGGGGACCTCGGTTTAGGGGTACATAGGTAGTTTATGGGTGTTAGTGTACTTTAGAGCACAGTAGTTAAGAGCTTTATAAACCGGCGTTAGCCCAGAAAGCTCTTAACTACTGAATTTTTTCCTGCGGCTGGAGTTTTGTCGTTAGATGTCTAATGCTCACTTCAGACACGACTACCGGAGTTAGAAAAATCCCATTGAAAAGATAGGATACGCAATTTACGTAAGGGGATCTGCGGTATGGAAAAGTCGCGGCTGAAAAGTGAGCGTTAGACCCTATTTTGAGTGACTCCAAATACCGGAGGTAGCCTAAAACCAGCGTTAGGAGCCTCTAACGCTGGTTTTCACGGCTAACGCCAAACTCCAAATCTAGGCCTAAGCATTTAAAGGGACAGTCAATTCCAAAATAAACTTTCATGCTTCAAATAGGGCATGTAAACAACTTTCCAATTTACTTTTATAACCAATTTTGCTTTGTTCTCTTGGTATTCTTAGTTGAAAGCTAAACCTAGAAAGGCTCATATGATCATTTCTAAGCCCTTGAAGGCCGCCTCTTATCACATGCTTTTTTAATTTGCTTTTCACAACAGGGGAGAGCTAGTTCATGTCACCAATATAGATAACATTGTGATCACGCCCATGGCTTGTGGCAGACACTGCATTAATTCGCTAAACTTAAAATCAAAAGATAATAAATAAAATGTCATGTGATCAGGGGGCTGTCAGAAGATGCTTAGATACAAGTTAATCACAGAGGTAAAAAGTATATTAATATAACAGTGTTGGTTATGCAAAACTAGGGAATGGGAAATAAAGGGATTATCTATCTTTTTAAACAATAAAATGTCTGGTGTTAACACCTGCAGTTTTCACTGATTAATCTTGCCAGGTGTATGTGGGTGAAGTTTGCTCAAAATTCACAATACACTTATATAACTGACAGAAAAGAAATATTACTATACTAGTATACTAGAGCTAAATAGAAGTTAAGTTGTAGTGAAAACATTTAGATTTAATTTATATCAGTGCCATGTGCTCCCCTATTAAAGGGACAGTATACTGAAAAATAGTTTTTCGCTTAAAGTGTTTACAATTGCTTTTTTTACCAACTGCAGAGAAAAAATGTATGAAAAATAGCTTTTTATGTTTTTTTGTGTATATTAAAGCTCTGATTTTGTGTTTTGAAGCCACAACCTAATAAAATGGGTTGAGCTTGTAGGTATAATCAGATCTCATTACTGTATCACATTGTATACATATACCTGCTTCTTTATCTTATATCTGCCCATAAAACAATCACCAGTACTTTGAGAGAACAATGGAAAATCAACATTGTATTACCTTATCTCTGCTAAATCCTACTGGGAGTATAATTTCTTCTGCAGGCTGTGTTTACAAAGCTTATCTATAGCTGGGACCTGCGGCCACAAACTTTCAGAATAGGTGGGGATACCACATGCTAAATCAACTATTTCAAATGCTAATATAAGGGTAAAGGAGCTACTTGTAAACAATTTAATACACTCCAGCAGGTAAAGTGGATCATTGGGAACAAATTAAAGGGGAGAAATTTTTTGAGTAAACTGTCCCTTTAACTCCACTCTCCCTTGTGTGATTCTCTATCTCAGATAGACTCATTACTTTCTAAGGCCTAGATTTAGAGTTTGGCGGTAGCCGTGAAAACCAGCGTTAGATGCTCCTAACGCTGGTTTTAGGCTACCGCCTGTATTTGGAGTCAGTCAGGAAAGGGTCTAACACTCACTTTTCAGCCGCAACTTTTCCATACCGCAGATCCCCTTACGTCAATTGCGTATCCTATCTTTTCAATGGGATCTTTCTAACTCCGGTATTTAGAGTCGTGTCTGAAGTGAGCGTTAGAATTCTAACGACAAAACTCCAGCCGCAGAAAAAAGTCAGTAGTTAAGAGCTTTCTGGGCTAACGCCGGTTCATAAAGCTCTTAACTACTGTGCTCTAAAGTACACTAACACCCATAAACTACCTATGTACCCCTAAACCGAGGTCCTCCCACATCGCCGCCACTCGATTAAATTTTTTTAACCCCTAATCTGCCGACCGCCACCTACGTTATCCTTATGTACCCCTAATCTGCTGCCCCTAACACCGCCGACCCCTATATTATATTTATTAACCCCTAACCTGCCCCCCTCAACGTCGCCTCCACCTGCCTACACTTATTAACCCCTAATCTGCCGAGCGAACCGCACCGCTACTATAATAAAGTTATTAACCCCTAATCCGCCTCACTCCCGCCTCAATAACCCTATAATAAATAGTATTAACCCCTAATCTGCCCTCCCTAACATCGCCGACACCTAACTTCAATTATTAACCCCTAATCTGCCGACTTGAGCTCACCGCTATTCTAATAAATGTATTAACCCCTAAAGCTAAGTCTAACCCTAACACTAACACCCCCCTAAATTAAATATAATTTTAATCTAACCAAATTAATTAACTCTTATTAAATAAATTATTCCTATTTAAAGCTAAATACTTACCTGTAAAATAAACCCTAAGATAGCTACAATATAAATTATAATTATATTATAGCTATTTTAGGATTTATATTTATTTTACAGGTAACTTTGTATTTATTTTAACCAGGTACAATATCTATTAAATAGTTAAGAACTATTTAATAGCTAAAATAGTTAAAATAATTACAAATTTACCTGTAAAATAAATCCTAACCTAAGTTACAATTAAACCTAACACTACACTATCAATAAATAAATTAAATAAAATACCTACAATTACCTACAATTAAACCTAACACTACACTATCAATAAATGAATTAAATACAATATCTACAAATAAATACAATTAAATAAACTAACTAAAGTACAAAAAATAAAAAAGAACTAAGTTACAAAAAATAAAAAAATATTTACAAACATTAGAAAAATATTACAACAATTTTAAACTAATTACACCTACTCTAAGCCCTCTAATAAAATAACAAAGCCCCCCAAAATAAAAAAATGCCCTACCCTATTCTAAATTACAAAAGTTCAAAGCTCTTTTACCTTACCAGCCCTGAACAGGGCCCTTTGCAGGGCATGCCCCAAGAAATTCAGCTCTTTTACCTGTAAAAAAACACATACAATACCCCCCCCCAACATTACAACCCACCACCCACATACCCCTAATCTAACCCAAACCCCCCTTAAATAAACCTAACACTAAGCCCCTGAAGATCTTCCTACCTTGTCTTCACCTCACCGGGTATCACACCGATCCGTCCTGGCTCCGATATCTTCATCCAACCCAAGCGGGGGCTAGACATCCATCATCCAACGGCTGAAGAAGTCCAGAAGAGGGTCCAAAGTCTTCATCCTATCCGGGAAGAAGAGTAGATCCGGACCGGCAACCATCTTCTTCCAAGCGGCATCTTCTATCTTCATCCGATGAGGACCGGCTCCATCGTGAAGACCTCCAGCGCGGACCCATCTTCTTCTGGCGACGTCCAACTGAAGAATGACGGTTCCTTTA